>NW_023465583.1:0-8560 GCF_013731165.1 Rhagoletis pomonella | reverse complement strand
CAGTTTTACGCCGACTCCGAACGGCGATTGTATTTTTATGAGAAGCTGTTTTTCATGGCAGAAATACACTCGGAGGTTTGCCATTGCCTGCCGAGGGACGACCACTGTTAAGAAAAAACCTTTTTCTACATTTTTTGCGATGTTGCTTTGACCAGGGCTTGAATCCAGGCGTTGCGGAGTGGAAGCGCGCACTGCTTACCACTACACCACAGCGGCCGACCAATGTCTTCAATGTCTAGTTTGTTAAAAATGTAGATAACATAACATTTAGTAAATCGAAAACACAGCAGAACAACAAAACAAAATTAACTTCGTGTAACAATTCGTTTAGCCTAGGACCGTAACAGTTACAACTTTTATTGAAAAAATCGATTTTTAAAAATTATTTTTTTGACCTTCGTTTAGTCACTCCTTAAATACGAGTTATTTTTGATTTTTATTTTATAAATCCAAAATAAAAATTATTTTAGATTTTTTTCTAAATAATCTGCAAATAACTGTTTTTTAATTTTTAAATTATATGTCTTAGATAACAGTTCCAAAATATATATTACTAAAGATAAAAAATTAAATAGATTTTTTAATTAATGGAAAAATATTTACGTATGATTTTTTTAAATAATTGCAGATATTTAAAATTAATTTCAAGTATTTTCCAAAAAAGTGGAAGCATCCAAACGTAAATTTTTTTCCTTTAAATTTTCGCCTCCTACGAAAACACTTCACAATGTTTTTCAGTGAATTTTCTAAGTTTTAGCCACTCACCCCTTATTTCAACTCCTAATTTAGGTATCCTAATATGGTATTCTAATAAACTTTTTCTTAATCTATATTAAATTTATTACAATTAAAAAAAATATCTATAATGTGATTTGCCTCTGAGATACAGCAAAAAGAAAGTCAAGTTTACTTTCCTTCTTTTGGCAAATGGAACAATGGTGGATTTCAGTGGACAGTCCCTTTTCAGTTCAATTAAAATTAACTTGTGTGCACAATAAGGAACAAGGTTCCTAAACTGTTTGGAAAAACATATTTTCTATTTTTCACAAATAAATGTTTTTCGGGGAACCTACCAAAATCCAATCTAGCCCATGTATGGCAATACTGGTCAACAAGCTAATCAGTCTAAAAATGGCGAATTTAACTGATTCATTGATTTGAGTGAAAATTTGTTTTTTATGTATATCAATTTTTGATTGATCTTTTTGTAACTGAGCTGCCGATATGGTCTACTGATCGGTCATTTAAATTTGAGCAGAAATAGTCTACTACATCGACGGTGACCGACAGTTTTCCAGCTTAGAATGGAAAAATATTTGTATTATAAAAATAAAATTTATTCATATTATTTACAAAGATTATTAAGTACGACGTCATATATCAAACTTGAATTTTTTTTTAATTTTTGGGGTTAAAAATGCCTATTACATAATAAAAACGGGGAGAAAAGTTGAAATTTTTTCCACTAAGTTCCTTTTTTATGAATTTGTATATTTTCAATAAAGCATTAACACTTAAGTTTTACCTAAAAATGTTTTTATTCAAGACATAATGTAAAAGCTCAATTTTATAATTTTTTTTTTACAAAGCAATAACTTCGCATACTGTATGTACATGGGCGTAGCCAGAACGAAATTTAGGGGGGGCGGGCCCATACAAAAAAGTCAAAACCAATAATTACTTACTAAAAAATTGTTTATTATAGCTTAAAATTATTGTAACCATTTGTTGTACAAAAAACAAATAAACAGAAGTCCACAAAAGTTGATATAAAACTATTCGTCGATTTAAATGGTTAACTTTTTACTGAGCATGTTTATTTTACGAGGAGGAAGCATCGAAAGCCTAACCCCGTCAGTGTGAGACTTTAACCCAAACTAAACTTCCTACCGTCATGTACCGTTCCTCTCCCGGTACCACCGTCAAGGATTTCGTCGGGATTATAACACTGTGTGACTGATAAGGTTATAGATTATCTTCTTCTTATTTGGCGCTGTAACCGCCAAAGCGATTTTGGCCAACTGACGCCAATTGGAAATGCCAAGTGAAACCAGAATACTTTCAGAGGTGGGGCGTCGGTGTCCATTCGAACGACATGGTCAAGCCAGTTGAGCCGCTGTATTTTAATTCGCCATATACCAGCACGGGCATGATGAGTGACTTATAGAGTGAGGTTTTCGTACGTCGAGAGAGGACTTTACTCCTGAATTGCCTACTCAGTCCAAAGCCAGTACTTGTTGGCAAGAGCGATTCTGCGTTGGATTTCCATGCTGATATTATTATCTGTGTTAATGCTGGTTCCCAAGTAAACGAAATTCTCTACTTTCTCGAAATTGTAACTGTCAACAGTGGCAACCTTGGCACCCACGGCAAGGCGCGAGTGTGCTGACTGTTTGTTTGATGACAGGAGATACTTCGTCTTGTCCTCGTTTACCACCAGACCCATTCGCTTTGCTTCCTTGTCCAGCTTGGAAAAGCCAGGACAGACTTCGCGGTTTTTCTTACCGATGATGTCAGTGTCATCGGCATAAGCCAGCAATTGTACGCTCTTGTAGTAAATTGTTCCTGAGCGGTTCAGTTCTGCAGATCTTATTATATTCTCCAACATCAGATCAAAGAAGTCACATGAAAGAGAGTCGACCTGTCTGAAGCCCCGTCTGGTGGCGAACGACAACAGAGCAGAGCTGGTGGTATATCTCAACGTCATTTTTCACTGCCGTATGAGTTTTGAGGGATGCCAAATTCAGACACAGCGGCATATAGGAAACTCCTTTTAGTGCTGTCGAAAGCGGCTTTAAAGTCGACAAATAGGTGGTGAGTGCCGATCCTTTTCTCGCGGGTCTTTTCCAAGATTTGGGGTATTGTGAATACCTGGTCTATGGTAGGCAATACATTCGATAAGACCTTGCAACCTATGCTTAGAAGGCTGATCCCGCGGTAGTGGGCACGCATGTCGGGGTCACCTTTCTTGTGGATTGGGCAGAGCGCACTTGAATTCTAGTCGTCGGCCATGCACCTTGTTACCTCCTTGCTATAGTAATTAAATAGCGCAGCCGACAGGCCGTCAGCTCAAGCAGCTTTGGTACTTTTCGTCAAAGTCAGGCGCTGGGATATCGACTCCATCGTCATCGACTGGGACGTTGGGCTCGTCTTCTCCACTTTTTTCTGTGCTTCTGCCATTCACAAGGGTCGATAAGTGTTCCCTCCATAATCTGAGTACGTTCTGGACATCGGTCACTAGGTCGCCATGCCCTGCAAAAATCGTTGGACCATGTAGTCTATTTGTGGTATATTGGAGTACTTACAAAAGTGCTCCTCTGTCATGCTGTAGCGGACCAACTCGTGTCTCTGCGCCAGCTTATTGTTTGTTACCCGATCACTGCTCGTGTTTTAACGAAATGTGATTGAAGTTAAGCATTTGAAAGTACATTTGCATGTCTGGCTGTAGCTGAACGTGTAGAGATGCTAGCTGTTAGTTCTTAGTTCCCAGCATGTTCGGGTTCGAATGTCGTCAGAGGCAACATTTAATTTTTAATTTTTGTCTTTGGTTTTTATTAATTTCAAAAAAAGCATATGCGAAGTGAAGAACAAAAGCGCGTACAAACGAAAAAATATTACGACAATGTCATTGGAGTATGTTGGGAGTAGTTTTGTGCTACTCTGATGTAATGCAGAGATGGAGTATAAGGTCCTGCCCTAGGACATCGCAATGTTAATTGGACCATATTTTTTATATGAATTGTGGTTAATTTTGGAGTACTCCTTGGTCCTTCGGGAGTACTCCTTACATGCATGCATGGAGTAGTCGCCATTTTTGCAGGGTGGTTGTTCCTACAAGAGTCTTGAAATCGTCCGTAAGTCGCTCAATTCTCTGCTAAAAATTTCGGGTGTTTTTTTCTGTCGGCCAGCATTTCAAGCATTTTTTCTCACGCCTCATCGTACCAGTAATGAGCGGGAATTGTGTTTCCACTGATCGCGCAAGTCGGTTTGTTGAAGAGTGCTCTCTCATAGTAGGTGTGAGGGTCGAACGCCGAATCCATTGACCGTCTGTTTTGATTGCAGCTTTTCGACGTTGAACTTTCCTTGGATTATTGGTGGCCCTTTTTTTTGCTGCTCCGAGGTTGGGTCGTATATTGGATGCATCAATATAGTAGTGCGAGTCAATATTTGGCCCTCGGAGTGTACGTATGTATATCTAAAACATGGAAGCATGCCTTCCGTTTATCACAACATCCTCGATTTGGTTTCCCGTTTTTCGATGTGGAGACATACATGTAGCTTAATGGATCTTTCTATGCTATAACCCAGTAATACATACTGCCAAGTTTCGCGCCCCGGCGAAGTCGATCACCCTCAGCTAATATGTACGCTCTAAGCTAAGAGAGCCTTGGATGTCTCGTCCATCTCTTCCATCGGGGCATTGGCATATATGAATGAGATGTTGAAGAATCTCGCTTTGATGTGGATTGTGGCTAGACTTTCGTCCACTAGAGTGAACGCCGGTCTCTCTTCCACCACAAATCCAACACCGAATTGCACTCCTTTACGTGGCAACTATAGTAGACGTCGCAAGGCTCCACGCTTACCTTCCCAGCCCCGTCCATCGCATTTCGTGGATGGCGGTGATGCCAGCCTTTATTTTCCCGATTAAGGGTTCGGATATTTCAAGTGCATACCCTAAAATCATAGTCCTTGCTTTCAAAAGAAGGGGGTATCATCCGAGGCATGTGTTTTTTTCTCATTGGGCAGGGTTTTAACGTGGCGGGACCCAGTTGAATGGCAGTCAAAAGCTTTGCAGTACTGGGAAATGTTCAAAACATAGTGGTCAAAAGCGAATATCTCAACTAAACTCTGATGTATTTTTTAATTTCATAGCTCTACATACCTGTATAGTATAGTCGGACCAAACGTTATTCAAAATAAAAAATGTAAAAAAAATAAACTTTTTTCCGTATACTCTGTAATATTCCTCCGCAATTTTGTAAGGTAAACAAATAATTTATAATCATTGCTTTGCAGCGAAATATCTTCTCTTAAATTATATACATAGGTACCCTGCAGTAAAATTATCAAGCAAGCATTTAGTGGTACTATTTTTGAATATCTAGGCAAAAATTTGGAAGTTAGGGGGGGCCCCCCTGCCCCTACCTGGCTACGCCCATGTGTATGTAACTATGTAATTGCAACTAATTTTTTACATCATCTGGTTTTTTCTTTGTTGGTGCTCGACTTTCAAATGTTCCATATATATATTATTTGAGTTGCATTTGAGAACTGAGAAAAATACTGATTCGCAAATGCATCTCAAATTGAGAAATAACAAAAATGTTTATTGGGATCATGCAAACGTACCTATGCATGCATGTATGGTGACTTTGTTACATATCTAAGCCATCCACCGCCACATGGCAGCTAATAGTTGCATGAACGGCTACATCATTCCCTTTCGGCGTCTTTCGTAGCCACCTTCTCGCAGCCAAGAGGGGCGTTATTAACTTTGAACGTTCTGTCGGCGGTGGATAGGAATTTTGACTGCCTACAAGCATTGAAACTTATATAGCGTCTTACCTCCCGCAAAATTCACTATACATTTATCTCTAAATATCTACATACATACATATATGTATTCATCAATATTCGTGTCTTCAGCCTTTTGTTTTAACACCGAACGCCGGTTGATCTTGTGCCGCCACTAGCATCTGTAGTTTTGACTTCAACTTCTTTATTGCCACAACGCTTACTTTTTATTCCACGCAGTAGCTTCTTAGTGGCTCGTATGTGAGTACATATTTGCCGTAAATCAACCTGTTGCCTTACACATGCAACGTCAAGCGATGGTAGCATCATCATCTGCGGCAGCGACGTTAACAACAACACCAATAGCAGCATCAGTATTGTCAAAATTACCATCAACCTGATGATCGTCGCATCTTTGCTGTCTTTTGTCTCAGTATTTATTTACATGATTATGTTTGGCTGTAAAAGAGGTAATAAAAATGTAAACGATCAATATGCATACATATGTATGTCTACTCACGATTGAGAGAATACAAAGGTTGCGCCGATCTCGGACCGCTATTCCTCTCTTAACGAATTTGACAGAATCGTTGTTTGCATGAGGTCACACTTGTGCAACTTGTTTACGTTTTCCTTGCAACATTTTTTCTTCTTCTTCCATTCTTGCTCACGTTTTGGCATTTCTCTCTCGCAATTGCACCAGTGTGACGTCACTCAAAAGTTATTCTCAAAAATCCTCTCTGATCGGCGCAATCTTGTATTCTATCATTCTTGTATGTCTACTTACAGTAAAGTAAAGTGAGGCTTGATGCGATCGGTATTTTTATTGCTTGCTCTCTTTAATTTGTGCTGCTGGGCATTCAAAGCAGAATCCCAAACATGGAACCGTCTTGTGACTTTTAATTAACACGCTTTCTAGAACAATTTTCATTGAATTAATTGTAATTGTAGGTAGTTCAAAAACTATTTCACTTCACCTCGTTATGGGCTAGTAGTTTTTAAGAGTACCACCGGGAAGCAGTAGCACATTTCGAGAGACTTATGGCGATTTCGTTTCTATAAAAAATTTTGCCTTCTCATCGCCCTCTTCTTAGTATTTGTACCTAGGGGGCAAAGAAAAGGTTGCATTTTTCGGTAGAAACGAAATCGGCATTATTCTCAATGAGGGCAAGAAAAAGGATCTGTTGTCATCAAACAAACAGTTCTGCCTGACATACGTGCCTTGGCACCCACGTCACTGTTGACAGTTATAATTTCGAGAAAGTAGAGAATTTTGTTTACTTGGGAACCGGCTTTAACACCGATAATAATGTCAGCATAGAAATCCAATGCAGAATCACTCTTGCCATCGAGTGCTACTTTGGACTGAGTAGGCAATTCAGGAGTAATGTCCTCTCTCGACGTAAGAAAACCTCACTCTATAAAAGCTTAAACAGACGACAGCTTTGATTCCGATTAACTCGGCCTTAATCCGGATCAACTGCAGTTAATTCCCGAGTTGATCCGGATCAATGCTGCCGTCTGTTTATGCTTTAAGTCACTCATCATGCCCGTGCTGGTATAATGCGTAGAAGCATGTATAATGGCAACGACCGATGAGGTGGCTCTTGGAGTATTCGAGGGAAAGATTTTGCGAAAGATTTACGGGCCGCTACGCATTGGCGACGGCAAGTACCGCAGACGACTGAACCATGAGCTTTATAACGAAATGGACGTAGTGCAACGAACGCCTATATCTTGCTTTGACAAAATTCGAGATCTTGGTATAATTTTTGATTCAGTTTTTACATTTGGTGAACATCTTATTAAATAATTCCTAAGGCTTTTGCAGCATTGGCTTTCATCAAGAGAAACAGTTCGGAGTTCAGAGACCCCTACACAAAAAACTTCTGTATAACTCTTTCGTTAGATCTCAATCAGAATATGGGTCTATTATATGGAATCCATTCTATGCCGTCCATAATAAGAGAATTGAACGTGCTCAAAAAAAAATTTTTTAAATACTGCTTATCAAATCTTAAGTTTGAATTAGCTCTTCCTCCTTATACCTCAAGGTGTAAACTCAAAATTTGCATACTCTTCAAAGTAGAAGAATCATATCTGCAGTCACATTTGTGTACGATATTACTAATGGTAACATTGATTGTCCTTTATTGTTGGAATTGATAAAATTCTATGTTCCTGTAAAAAATCTTTGGCGGCATTATACTTTTTCTATTGATGCTTATAAATCCAACTATGCCTTGAATGGACCTATCACTAGATCCTTAATTGAGTTTAATTCAATAGAAAAGAATTGCTGTATTGACTTTTCATTAAGCCGTTTCTGTTTTAAGAATCTACTGTTTTCTTATTTTAAGCACTAGTTACTTATTAAGTTGCCCTGAATGTATATCACAGCGCACGGCAGTGCGCGCGAGTGACGAAAGTACTATATATAGCTAGTCTATAAGAACTAATTGTTTCATTGACTTAATAAACCAAATACAAAACAACAGCTCCTCTCGCTTGGCCATGTCGTTCGAATGAACACCGACGCTGAAGCTCTGAAAGTACTCAATTCGGAACCCACTGGTGGTAGCATAGTAAGAGGGAGGCCCCACTGCGATGGAAAGACCAAGTGGAGAAAGACTTGTCTTCACTTGGCATTTCCAATTAGGGTCAGTTAGCACAGAAGAAAAAGACTAACGTGCTTTTTTTAAGTGCTAAATAAGAAGAATTAACTTGTCCTTGCAGTGATTTTTTTGCAATATTCGCAATGTTTTTTTGTAATTTTTTTTCGTTATCTATACTAATTATATAAAGAGAAATGCCTTTTTTGTAACACTCATGAAAAAGGGGGCGTGGTGCCTTCCCAAAATACTGAAACTTTTACTTATCTGTAAATACATATGTAATACTTCGGTACGTGTGTCTGCAAGTGAGCTCCTCCTAAACGAAAGAAATGATTTTAATGATCTTTTACGTGTTTTACTGGGTTCCTGTATAGTTTAGGTTCACAACTTAAAACGCCAGGTGGCATTCTGGCTAATATTCAAAACAT
>NW_023465582.1:7185-8563 GCF_013731165.1 Rhagoletis pomonella | reverse complement strand
ATATTGATTTTCAAGAATTCTATTTCTACGAAAACTTATTTTTTCCCTCACTAAAATACATAGAAAAAAGCTGTGAGCGCTTTTAACGAACTCTAAATATTTTTTGATTTAAAAATAAAAAAGGGGTATATTTTTCGGTATCGAACAATCCTAGGAGATGAGAGCATTAAACTTCTCACTTTACTTTTTTTGTGGACCACCCTAATGTACATATGTAAATCCATAAGTACTAGATTCTCGCTAACTTGCGCAGTGATGCCTTCAATTCTACTCTTGGCTAAGTCTACTTTCTCAGTTGGATGCTGCTGGTTAAATTCTCTCTTTTTCACGCTCAATGTACGTAAGATCTTCACAAGAAAAAAACTTAAAGAAATGGCAGGCGTGTATAGAGTATACACATAAGCGATAAATTTAAGGCTTAAACAAAACTCAGAACAAGTATCTTCTTTTGCTGTAACCGTTTTTAATGTCGTTGCCACAAGAGTCGGGTCTACGACTCAGATTTATATCTGACCTTGGTCACTTTCATTCCAGTATCATTCTCCGAACACTCTTTGGGTAATTTGTATGCTGTTAAAACAACAACAACCTTTCTTTTTTGTGCCAACTGACGCAGACTAGAAATGCCAAATGAAGCCACGGGCACGGCGAATGACTTACATATATGTATGTATGGTGAGGCTTCCTTTGGCTTTCAAGGCTAAAGTCTTCTACTTTTTCGAAATTAGATTCATAAAATTCTAATTCATGGATCTGAAGTAATTCATCCTTATTTTTTATATAGAGGTGAGTTATCTGAAGAGGCAGCCGAAGCCACGAATAAAAATTATAAGCTATTTACGCGCAACAATACCAGAAAGATATCATGTGATGTAACTAATGTCGGTCTCTACCAAACAGACCTCTACTTTAAGATGTTTGGCCGGCTAACTGTAAATACGGTGATAAAATTTTATTATAAACCTCTGTTTCCACAAATTCAAACATATGGTCCATATATACACCAGCAGTCTCCTTTGGTGGTACATATGGGTACCAGTAGTTCGGTGAACATAACTTAATTTTTTATCGATTCCATGCAAGATCAAGCCAACGATATGCCTCTAAGGGCCGGTTTCTACATCTCTGGTTAACACTAACTCCCCGGTTAAACATTGTTATCGACGTTCTAACTCCATGCATATAACAGGGAGTCGATAAGGTCGGTAACGATGTTTACCGGGGGATAAGTGTTAACCGGAGATAGAGAAACCGGCCCTTAATCCGGTAAGATGGTGTGATGCTGCAACAGGGTACACATATGGTTTTAACATTTATTCTGGAAAAGACCTGGGGTGCTCGAGCCCCCCCCCCCCCCCCCCCCCCCTAACTTTCAAAT
>NW_023465582.1:0-7085 GCF_013731165.1 Rhagoletis pomonella | reverse complement strand
CCCCCCCCCCCCCCCCCTAACTTTCAAATTTTCCTTATATATATATAAAACAGTACCCTGAAATGCCAGCTTAATAGGGTCGAGCCCGCCCGCAAGTGCCATGTCCAAACTATATACTATTTTATCGTCAAATTACACTGTGGAACAAATTCAGGTTAGAAAAAGTTAGGTCGATTCTGAGAGTGAAAATAGAGGGGTGAAAATAGAGGCTAAATTAGAAGACCCGTATCGCGGCGTTTGTTTATGTTAGTTCGAATTTTTTTTTAATCGACCTTCGAACTTGCAGTCAAATGCCGATTTTCAGCATATTGTTTATATGGTTTTTTGGCTATAACTCGTCGACTAATTGATATTTTTTCAATCTGTTAAAGCCAAATTATTGCTAGAGACCTGTGCAACAATTAAAATTAAAAAAAAAAAATATTTAGAGTGCTTATGAAGCAAAATGTTGGAAATTTATTTTTTTTTATGCTTTTTGAACATATTTTCCACAAACCTAATTATTTTTTGCTTTCTGTTTGGTCTATAATATGCTTCACAGTTTCTTCAATAAATTTCATTTGGAAAGAAAACAATCATAATACAAAACTTGCGTTTTCCAGCTTAATATTAATTTACTTCTCATTTCTTATGTACCAATTTTTTCAGTGTTGGTTTTGAAGAAACATTGAAAAAGAAATTATAAAAATATGGAAAGAAATATAATTTTGAACATCACTGCTCTCTCTAATATCTTGGTCATCGTCATCATCATCAGAAAGCTCGATAATTTCGTCCAACAGATATTCTGGAATTTCATCTTTGTCTTCCCCTTCTTCCTCTTTTTCCGCGTCTTCCTCTTCTTCAAAGGTGTTTTTATACCACCAACAAATTTCAGCGAGTATTGCATCTGGAGAATTCTTTCCTCTGTACCTGAAACGAGAATAGTTTTCAATCGTTAACATGTTTAAATTGTGCACTCTGACAAAGATATTAGAAAAATCTAGGATTTCAATTTAAGCACACTCTATAGTTACCTTATTTGTTGCGGTTGTAGTACTCATATCTATTTGAAGATCAATACTTCGGTATGTTGGTACTGGAACGAATTCTGAGTGCGGTAATGGTAATTGGACACTTGGCACTGCTACATAAGTTTTATTCTTTGCTTTCCTCCTATTCAAAGTTTTATGGTAGTTGATACATCCATAGCACATTTCTTGTTGATGCGGGCTGTTGTCTGACCACAGCATTGGTATACCAAAAGGCATAGCCTTCTTCTTTCCACTTTTCCATTGCATAACACTTGAATAGCAATTAAAGCAAACTTTTTTCGGGGCATAGTTTACGTCAGTGATAAACTCTTGCGAGAAATATTGTTTATAGGCTTCCGAAAAACAATCACTCACATTGCCACATTTTGCATCGCTTGCTATGAAACGTCCACAAACATTGCAAAAATGGTCCATTTTACATTTTGGTTCCGACATTTTTAATACAATATATATTATACAATGTTGTTTTTGCTATTTTTATGAAACCGATGCACTCAACTTAAATCACTCACAAAATGAAATGAGTTCCAAAAAAATTAATAGCGAATTTTATCACGACCGAGCGAAAATTAAAAGACATCAGCTTCGGCTAAGTTTCGAGTCTTAACTGAATCTTTATTTTTGATATTAGTTCGCTTGTACGAAATAAATAAAAATCGCTACCTGTGCGGTGGTTGGAAACACAGAGAACGTTTGATACAGAGAAGCAGCAATTACGAATAGCCGTGTGAATTGTCAAACACTACCAAAAACGCTCTAAGATGTAATAAAAAAAAATATGAAAATTCTTGGTTAAATTAATGAAAATTAATTTTCGAAGATATATGCCAGGGAATGCTTTAACTCCAAAAAGTAGATTTGTTATTTAATAACTATGTAAAATCTATGCAAATACGCAAACTCGTTGGTGAGTTGCCGTCGGCATTTGGGTCGCGAAAATCGTTTTTTTTTTTGTAACGATTCTTATTGTAGTTGCTCCGCAGTTTTCTAGGTGCCTTGATTTTTTCCCAAATTCACTTTAAAGATGGACACATTGACAAAAAAAAAGCCTACAAATAGGTACTCTTTGGTAAGTTGTTGTCGGCATTTAAAAGCGAAGAAAAAAACTGTTTTTATTTTTTAACGATTGCTACGCTGCTTTCAATGCAACAAACCGCAGTTTTCTTGCTAGCAAATTCACTTCAAAGATACATTAGGGGTATTCTCTGAGTCTTGCAAAGCCCTTGCAAGGTGCACGGATTGCACGGTTTGCAAAGCTGTCCCATACGAAAACCGGTTTTTTCCGTGCAATCCGTGCAATCTGTGCACCGTGCAAGGGCTTTGCAAGACTCAGAGAATACCCCTATTGACAAAAACGTACAAAAGCAGCAATTGCACTTGTTAGCAAAGTGGTTTTTCTCGAAAAGTTATGTTTGAGGTCTATGAACATTTATTTCGAGAAAATATGCCATATGCATACAACCTAAGCAAATACCTTTTCTTAAAATCTCAGACCTTTTACTCGATTTGTTTGTTTGTTTTTTTTTTTGATGTTGCTTGTTTACAGTTGGCTCTAGATACTTAGTGCAACATGTATACGAATTCAAAAAAATTAATCATTTTGCATTATTGATAATTTCAAGCACTGAAGCATGTATAAGTGAGTGTATACGTACATACCTATTCGGCGTTGGTAACACAAATTTTGTATACTATCATGAAAAGCTTTAAACGTAAAATCGTTCATTAACATGCCTATTCTGCGCTGGTAATCAAATTTTTTTCCAGAATAGAAAGTTTCTCTCTCTTTTTTAAACCCTTTTCGCATTCTTCGAACTCTTGTAACCGGTAAAATTTGTTTCCATCTCATATGTAGGTAATAAAATATTGAATCATGAAATATGCAACAGCATAATTTCTACAAAACTTCATAGCTGAAATGCTGAATAAATTAAAACGTGACCAAGGTACCTAGAATTGCTGCTAGAGGAAGTGGTAACAATGTTTGGTAGCGAAATTTGCTGGTTACAAAATATTCGATAACAAGCAAAATATAGTTACAAGATGTTCATGTTAGGTGTAGACTACTGTAAGCGTACATATATATGTACGTATGTATGGGCGTAAATATGTCAGCAAGTGGCATTTCGTCACGGAGGACGTGGGAAAGACGGAGACAATTTATATTTCACATTTACGCGTTTATTTTCTGGTGACAATATGTTGTTGTGATATTTGACATCTGCCCTATTAGGCTAGATATTTGTTTGCAAAAAAAAAAATATACTTCACCAAGTTTCTGTAGAAAAGTGGATATTGGCTTTCGATAATTCTTCTTTGATTTTCTTAAAAAACATAATTTTTTGCTGCTTAAATTTTGTGTATAATTCAATAATGCAATGCAATTATGACGCGCAAATAAAAAGTATAAATATGTAGATATATACATACATATGTATATACATAAGGCATATGACTTTTTTTAATTAAATATACCTGTGATGAGTGATTGAAAACCAACAAATATATCGTTTTTGTCAAAATTTGATGTAAAAAGTCCGCACGGGGAACTACGAAAAAGAAAAAATATGTATAGGTAATTGACTGATAAAAAACATAAATTTGGTTTCTAATAAATAGCCAATTTCACGAAAGCAAATTCAGTGAAAATTTATTTTATTATTTGAATTTGTATGGAAACTGACAAAAAAGTAATAATTTTTCATTTAAATTGCATTCGTGAAAGCGGCAGTAAATTTTATTATTTCTTTCGACTTTGACTTTTCCATATATGTATATATGCACACCGAAATTATAAATTTTATTATACTTCCGCCAAAATATTTCGTAAAATATTAAGATTTACTTGAGGTAGACCAACTCGAAAATACCTCCAAAAATTTCATTATTTTTATTCCGTTGATAAAATTTTTAAATATTTTATACAGACTTTTTAAGCGTAAGCTCTTCGATTATTGAGGTGATTTTTTACAAAAAATATCTTTATATAGGTACCTTAGTCTTAGAATATAATAAATTTTATAATTCTGATGGAAAAACAGTAGGTATCAAATCTTTTATACGTAAATGATGCACCCTAGTGTGCATACATATACATATGCTTTTTCAGTTCAGAAAAAAATGTAGGAATCAATTTTTGGTCGCAGTCCAAAACTCGGTTGACATGGAATTTGTTATATATTTGTCAGAGTGTATCTCATTTCTGTAACGATGTTTTACGAATCTTCAAAGAAAATTATATGAAGTGGTGGTTGACACGAACTCATAAAGAAATTTCTGTGCGAAAAATAAAGAAAATTCTGCAACAACTTTTTTTCCTTCTCGGAATTCAGAACTTTTGAATTAAGAAAAGCCATATGCCTAATATATGTATGCACACACATAAATACAATACGTATATTTGTGCATTGTTATTTTTAGAGGGAAAAATATCCCCTGCAGAAAACTTGTTTTGATTCTTACTTACTGATGAGCAACTGATGAGTGATTGTTGAAAAGGAATAACCAAATTTACGAGCGTATTGCGTATTAGGTTTGCATGTTAGTGTTTAGTCATACTTGTTTATTATATGTTCAATAATTAAAAGATTAAAATAAATACAAAAGAAATAGAAAGCTTAATAAAATATGTATAAAGAAATTAAAAAATTTAAACAAATATACAAATAAAAATCGTAATATCTCAAAATGTCCTAGTTTTAATACTAGGATATGGATATGTGTACATTAGGGTGTCCCAAAAAAAATAAAGTCGGAATTTTAATGCGCTCACCCCCCTAGGATTGGTCTATATCGAAAAAATATCCCCCGATTATTTTTAATTTGAAATTAAAAAATTATTAGAGGTCACTCCAAGTTTTCCGTGTATTTTATATGAGGAGAAACAACTTTTCGTAGAAATGGTATAGAATTCTTGAAAATCAATATTTTTCGATCGGAAAACTCTGATTCTCTCCAGCTGACTTCCAATTATTTATTTAACCATTTTTCAATACTATAGATTTTTTATTGGTCCCGCCATTGTATTTTCGGGGATAAAAAATTGGGTTATATTTTTTCGCTACAGACAATCCTAGGGAATGAGAGCATTAAAATACCGATTTTACTTTTACATGCACTTTTGGACCACCCTAGTGTACATACACCGTCGTCAAAATTAGAGCCTCTATAGTCGATTCTTTAGTTATTGTTTTGCATGGAAAGGTCATAGTTTCAAGGAAAACAGTACACGACATCTTGACTTCCGTTCTTTTGGCAACACATCTTCTTGTCTGCCTTCGAATGGCAGTGCTATTGGAAGCTCTTCTAAAACAGTTTCCAAAAAGGTTGCATATTTGAAAAAAGCTCTTCCTGAAAGGGCTTATTTGGAAACATTCCTCATTTTGTCGACTGGGATGTTCATAGTTTATATAATAGTGCAGTCAGACGTGGCAACGCAAATAATTTTTCAACGTGTTTTGCTGTCAAATTGAGTAAGTGTAATTTTCGTTTTAACGTGTTAACACTCAAAATGTACTTTTTGTTACATATCTGAAATGAAGTCTGCAAAGTGTGACTGCCGATGAAAGAGCGTAAATCTAGTTCGAAATTTTATTTCCACCTGCTGCACTGGCACTTTTTAATTTTTGCTTAAAGTATTGTCAAACCAGCCCTGTGCTGCTATGCGACACATTTTTTGCGGATTTTTTTTATGAAATAAGGTAACTTTAGCGAATAAAACTTTTCAGATATTTAAAGCTTCTTAAATTGGCTTTCGAATTCTTGAATTTGTCAGACTTTTCGAAATTACTTCAACTGTCACGTTTAACTGGACTTTATATACTTATATATGTACTTTTCAGCAACATTTTCTTATAATTTGCTACAAAAACAACTATACAGTATCAATCCCTCACCAGCGATTGTTAGAATGCGTTCACTATCTCCACCAAAAAAAAAATTAATAAACACAAACAATACAAACTGCGATACGATATTCTATCATCTTTGTTTGTCTCTTTATTTGTATTTGTTTCTCAAATTCGATTTGTTGGTAAAAATTCGCTAAACTATACAAAATAGCTTAAAATATAAATACATACATACAACTACTGCGTTTGTATGCTTTTTTTCTGATGAAGATCACATTTTAATGATTTACTTTTGCTTATACAATAAACATACAATTTTTGGTCGGTATCAATAATTTATCGTAAAAAATTGTATACGCTTACCGCGCATATTTATGTATATAGTAGGTATGTCTAAATTTCCGCTTCCACGGCGAAACCTATTAAAAACGATTGAAAAAATTTTGTATATGGGTACTTCAATATGTATGTATGCATGAGTGTTGTCTTTTAACAAAAATTATACAATTAAAGAGTTGATAAATTAATACACATTGCCCGCTAGTGCATGGCAAGACATTGAGGTATAATTTGACCAAATTCATCATAAATCCGTTTGCGGACGCAGAAGAGTTTATACATATTTATCGCATGTGTTTTGGTAAGGCATTACAAGTAATAGTCCATCAGTTTGTCAATTTGTATTAAAATTGGAAAAAAAAGAATCGCGATTCGAATTGTATATTGTTTTTGAGTAGATTATTTGAAAAATGTTTAAGGAACTAATTAATGTTCAGTCCAATATTAATTCTTTTCGCCATCAGGTAGAACAGCGTAAATACGTTTTTCATTGCTCTTTTTATTATTATTATTCTGCTTTGATTTCGATTTAGCACCTGTAGCTGGTGATTGTGTTTTCGCATCATTTAACTCTTGTGCTGAACGCTGTGATGTACGACGCTGTTTACGTGTGCCACTACTCTCGCTTATAGAATTATTAGCGCTACTCCCGCCTTGTTGCTTTTTCTTCGACAATTCTATACTGTTAATTTGACGTTGCTTAGGATCTGGCGAAGCGAAAAACCCGCAAACTTTCTCATCCCAAATGACTAGCTTCACATCGACGGTGGAGAACAGTTGCAATTTCACCGGTGGATTTTTTGAATTCCGCTCGGCAATGAGTACATATGCAGGTGCATTTGATGTGTCAACCAATACTTTT
>NW_023465581.1:0-8564 GCF_013731165.1 Rhagoletis pomonella | reverse complement strand
ACACACACACACACACACACACACACACACACACACACACACAAACAAATACGAGCGCTCGCACGCCTTATTGAGTGTACTTGGCAACTCTGTGTGACTGACATGCCCATAGTGGCTGCCTGCTTGCATGGCACGTCTCAAGCGGCGACAACCATTGTCGCTGTAATGCACGCAATCAGCGCCTTAAGTGCACCTTTAGTAATGACACTAACAACAATGTCAATAATAATAATAATAATAATAATTTTTAATGCCACGTTTTTTTATACACACATGCATACATATATATGTATGTACATATTTCCCGCTTATGCTTTGTATTTATTCATTGTTTTATTGTTGTTGTTGATTTTTGGTTTCTCACAAATTGCATGTGGGACTTGAGCGGTCGGTCGCGCCGCCACCTACATGCGTGCATACATACAAACATATGTACCTCCACATACAGCTCGATCACGTGTTCTTATTTTCCATCATAGAACTAGTCAACCGGCCGGTCAGCCAGCCAACAACAACAAAAGCCACTCCACAGAGACTCATTCGATTGCAGTTTTAATGGGGCGTAGACGGCTGGCTGTGCAACTCATTCATTCATTAATCATCTTTCATAGTTCAGCGCGCCCAACTACTCGGCAGACGTTAGAAGAGGCTGACGACGAAGACGACGACAACAACAGCTGGAACGTGTTTCCTATTTAGTCAACCTGTCGTCGTAGCTGTCGCTGTGGTGGGGTCAACAAGGTGAATGGAAAAGTTTGACTGCAAACATTTCATTTGTGTGACACACTATTAACGCACCCTTGGGTGGCTGGCAAGTCGCGACTAACGGTCCTAGTGAATTTGCAAATTTATAATGATTAACCAGTCACGCAGGCTTTATTGTTTTGGGTTATTTTAAATGCTGTTTTTATAACCGAGCGCAATTGTGCATAAGGGTGCTACAACTTTTTTCGAATAGCGGTTGTTCGTAGCAGCTTAAAGGAATCGAATTAGATATACACCCCCTATGATGTAATCCGTCGTAGATTCGATTTTGCTACGAATCGTAAAGTTGGTATGCTGAAATCCGCGTTGTCGTATCGTAATTTCGAAATTCGTAGGCCATCTTCGAAATTCGTAATGTTCCTGAATCCGACGTCGCTATCATTTTTAAGTATTTGTCTAAAATTTTGTACGAGTAGCAACTCGTGTCGGAGCGAAACAAATTGTTTTAAAATATCAATAAAATAAAGTGTGTAAACGCAAAAATATGTATGTAAGTTGAAGTGTGAATAGCAAAAAAAAAAATTATTATTAAATGTTTACAAAATTATCAGACTGGAGATCACTTCGAACTTCGAATTTCACTATTTTAGTTGGCAACGCCGTTGATAGTTACGATCGGATTACAGCATATAAATTTTCGAATTTTCGGAATGAAGCTACGAATTCGTAACTACGAACTTTCGGATTACAGCATACGGGTAATAGACATGTATCCCCTTCAAATAGTTTACTACTGACAGTATAAAGAATACCTACAAAAAGAATCTTTTCTCAGAAAACGCGAAAAATCGCAACATGAAATTGACGGATTGAAATGAAACTCATTTTATATATTTTTGATAGTCCTAACACGGCCAAATACGGCCAGCATTTAAAAGCATATTAAAATATCGTGTGAAGTATGTATTCACTCCAAAAAAATCTAATATATATAGTTCTGGATCTACATATAAAGTACTTACTTTTCTGTTTATTCTCTACATTTTTGGTAATTTTTTTAGATAATTATTAACTTAAATATGGTTGTTCGAAAATAGCTAAAAAGACGGAACACAAAATCGATTCCAATATTTCACTCACATACAACAACGATTTTGACCACTTGCAAAGCAGCTGTCATTCGTTTTTTACAAAAACAGAAATCACAGTTGTTTGGTTTGAAATTTTGTTTATCAAAAACCAAGGATAAAAAGTTTACTTTTGTAAGTACGAAAAACGACTTCTGGCCACATAGACTGATGAATTTTCCATAGTGGATTGGTCGATCTAACATGGATTGAGCCATATACCAAAATTTTCAAAATAAAGAAATGTCTGCCTGTCCGTGTACACGATAACTCCATCGAAACTTAGTAGAAAGGTTGGAATCCATACGTATCCAAGGTTGGTTGGTATTGAAAATGGACGAAATCGGAAGGTAACCAAGGCTACATCCCGTATCACGGTGTTTTAGAAAATATGCGAAACTACGATAATTCCGTAAATACTTGATCCAAATGGATGAAAGTTGGGATGTAAGGTAGAATTTTGGCATAAAATAGGTAAATTATGAAATCGATTTATTAATTTTTATCAAACTCGCTACAGTTATTTTCCTCCGTACAAAAAAAAACAACAATTTTGAAATAGAACTAAAATTACGGCCCATTTCCAATATAACGGTAAAGTCAGAAATACGAAAATGTCGATATTTAAATACAAAAAAGGCTAATTCACTGCAAGTCCATACTTGCACTAATCTCCTTACAAGAAATAAGATTGCTTAGGATTTTTAGGAAATGGGCGTGGCATTGCCCACTTATGACTACGTAAGTTTATTTTCATAACGACTTTAAGCTGGGTTATGCAAGACTTAGACTTGACTTGACTTACCTAGAAACTTGGTAACGATTACTCTGCGTGTCACCTGTTGCCTTGTCTGTTTCTTTTGATTCTAACCATTGTAAATGTTTAATTTGTTTTTACACCAAAATGGATTAAAAATTGCCGTTAAAATAAATTGTGATTGTTTTTATTTTATTTCTTGTCTTTATTTGAAAGTTTGTTTCTCGAAAGCCAGATGAATTACATTTATACAAAAATAAAAAAATAAAACCAATTGTGTGGCAAATTTGTAGGGACTTTATCAAGGCGTATTTATATAAGGTGGTATCGATTCAACAAATACAACAATTATTTGTATTTTGTTTTTGCTTTAAGCGTGCCATTGTTAAATTTCAGCTATTCTTCCCCGAAGGAAAAAAGTTTGACAGAAAATACAAACACTCTCACATTTTTATTCACTGGCTAGCGAAATACAAAATTTTAACAATCCCACGCTACTCACAGCTGATGAAACAACGCTACCTTATATAAATTCGCCTTGGATTTTATTAAAAAATGATGACTCTCTCACGGCGCTCTTTGCACTTAGAAATTTAAATTAGAAATCAAAAATCAATAGTTCTCCAAGTTTTTATGTGAAGTTGTTTTTTGTGTAACTGCATACACGCGCTGCTCATTTGCCAGATATACACTTTTCAAGTCAAGTCAAATTTAAGTCATGCATAACAAAGCTTTTTATCATTTTTACCAAACTTGGTTCAATTATTGCATAAAGTCTAACTGATCATGTTATCGAAAATATTTGCAATCGTGAAAAAGCACCCCTGCTTATCATGTAAACTTTACATTGTAACGGTAGTTTACAGACTGGTGAAAAAACGATATTTAATATGTACGCCGGGTATATAGAGTTCGGCTTCGCCCGATGTTTTACCACTTTACTTGTTTTTTTCTTTAATATAAGTAGTTAGTTTTTTAACTAAGGCATAAAATCCCGCTGATATTTACAATATCAAAATTGCATGCTATTAACCATTACTAGTGAGGCCGCATGCCGTTAGAACGCCCAAAATGAACTTAAAATGTCAATCAGAGTTATAAGCGCTCCGAGTGTCATATTTCATCTAAATCCATGCAGCCGTTTCAGAGTGCAGAGAACAGGTTTTTAATTTCATAAAAAATCAAATCACCCCCCGATAAAAAAAGTTCTTTGTTAAAAAAAAATAAATACAACAGAGCAGTTTTCCCAGTGTTATTTCTCAAAACTATGTAATCGCAAGCAAAAAAATCATTTCCGCTTTTCAGATATAACAACATTCATTCATCTAACTTGTCCATTAGTAAAGTAAACACACGCGGCCTCAAATATGAATATACGAGTATGTACTTAAATACACGGATGGTAAAAATAGTAAAATCAAATAAAAACGTCAATGAAGGTGCTGTATAGTGGAAAATATTCAATTCAAATACGCCCATATTAAAATGAAGCATTCTGCACTTTAATTAAGATAAAAAGAAAAAACAAAAAAAAAAATATATATATATATATTTATTTGCATGTTACCTGCAATTGAATTCGAACACTGACCCTCGGGAAATAAACAAGTTGCGGAAAGCTTAAAAACGGGCGGCACTGGTTCGTCATCTATCTCAAATCAACGCTTTCAACTTCGTTTTTAAGATCTCAATTGCGCCAGTCTCACTATTTATTTTCCTGCTAATTCTAGGATATATCGATGTCATAACTCAGCAACGCTACTCACTGAGCTAATCACTCCCCGTAAACTTTTGTTCGTTATACATCTGCTTTTATAAACAATCTTTTCCTATCTTTCATATCATTGGTATTTATTAAGTAAACTAGTTGCAGGCGACACATGCCAATAATTTCAGTTCGTTGAAATACCGTCGAACCAGCTGAGATGACTGAGGCCCAGGGCAAAATGCTAATAAATCTCCGCTGAAATTCTAGTATTAAAATAAGGCGTTTTTTTTTGCCATCGAATCGAATGTTGTAATATTGAGGGCATTAATTACGAGTAAATTGCATGTAAAAATCGGATAATAATAATAATAATAGATTGACGATTACACATATGTTAGTGTTTGGCCGAGCTTCTCCTCCGATTTGTGGCGTGCGCCTTGATGTTGTCACACAAAGTGGAGGGACCTACAGTTTTACGCCGACTCCGAACGGCGATTGAATTCTTATGAGAAGCCAATTTTCACGGCATAATCGGAGCCTTGAAATTGCGTGCCGAGGGACGACAGGTGTTAAGAAAAAACTTTTTTTTCTATATTTTTTTTTGCGATGTTGGTTTGACCAGGGCTTGAACCCAGGCCCATCGAAGTAGAAGCGCGCACTGCTTACAGCTATATAGCCTACACCACAGCGGCGGCGGATGTGCTAACAGATAAAATCATATGTAAAGCAAATTACGTTACAAGGAAAACTTGATTCGATATTTAAATATTAGTTTATAATTTAAATGAACGCACAGGCATTTAATTTTGCTTTAATTTTTTTATATAAAATAATAACTATTTTTAGTGTTCACTGTAATGTCTTTGCGGAACATGATATTTTCTAATAGCAAAGTTCAGCAGTTTTTATAATGACTTCATTGTATCTAATGGACGCGTATGATTTTATAATTTTTTATTAAATATTTATATGTATCTACGAGTACGTATATATGTATATCGCGCATGCTAGAGATCAAGGTTTAACATTTTATGTAAATGCAGCGCTATACACATATATTTTATATAAATTACAATTACTTATCGATTACTCATTTATTTATTGGTAAACAAGTAAAAATTTTTTAAAATTACACTTTCCCTCTTCTTCTTCTTATTTGGCGCTATTACCGTCTAAGCGATTCCAGCCGAGTTGAATAAAGCATACGGAAGCTTCTGATCACCATTGATCAGCAGCTCACAAATTCTGCTGTTTATACCAAGTATACTCTGGGTAGCAGACGAATACCCAAAAGTGAAATGCCGATTTGCAAAAAACCTTTTCCCCACTTTCAAATAAAAAAACAAATAAACCTCTGTTTTTTTAAATGACTTCAAAAAAAGGAGGAGGTTATCAATTAGTCGGTTTTTTTTTTCTTATGTATGTTACGCATAACTTTGAACCACGTAAATCGATTTCGAAAATTCCTTTTGCATCGGAAAGGTAGTGTCTCAGAGGGGGTCCAGTACTAATCTGGTTTGGATCCGATCATTGGATTACGAAAAAATTAACGGTACTCCTAAATTTTTATATGAGATTTAAGGTCGGTTTTGTTTTTACTTAAAAATTACTTGTTTTTCATATTCTCTCTACAATAATACTTACTTATCTACAGGGCCATCGGGCGCAACGCAAGCCATGTAGAACCGTTATAGGGAGCTGCATAGTGAAGCGAGATATGTTTACCGCAATAAGAAGATATAGTTCGAAGTACGTGAATGCGATAAACTTGAAATGCTGGCGACAGGAAAAATGCCCGAAAACTTTACCAGAAAGTTGGGCGACTTACGGAAGGTTTCAAGACCAGGGCGAACTCCTGTAAGAATAACAATGGAGACCTAGAAATCGATATCCAGGACAAACTTGAATTATGGAGGGAACACTTTTCCACCGCTACTGAATGGTAGCAGCACTGAAAGTTGCGGAGAAGACGAACCCGAACGCCCAGTCGAAGTTGACGGAGTAGATGTTTCACTACCTGACTATGACGAGGTACTAATAACAATAGCGCGGCTGAAAAACTACAAAGCTGCTGGAGCTGACAGCCTGCCAGCTGAGCTATTCAAGTACTGCGGCGTGGAGTTGATAAGGTACATGCATCAACTCTTATGCAGAATATTGTCAGATGAACGCATGCCCGACCGCTAGAAGATACAAGGTCTTACAGAGTATATTGTTTGAAAGACTGGAGCCTACCCTCAACGAACTGGTTGGGCCTTATCATTGTGACTTTAGAACTGGCAAATCCACCAAAGAGCAGATATTCCTAATATGCCAAATCTTAAAAAAGAAGAAGAAAAGGATCGACACTCACCACCTATTTGTTGACTTTAAAGCCGCTATCGCAAAGCCCCTCACTCTTGATACGGCCTCGTTGAGCACTATCACCGGCTCCGTCAGGATTGGGAAAGACCTCCCCGAGCTGTTAGCCACCAAACGACGTTTCGTTAAGGGCGACTCCCTTCCATGTGATTTATTTAATCTGATGTTGAAGAAGATAATAAAAGCTGCAGAACTGAATTGCTCAGAGAACATTTTTTACAAGAGAATGCAATTGCTGGCATACGCCGATGACATCGACGTCATCGGTAACAAGAATCGCGAAGTCTGCTCTGCCTTTTCCGAGTTGGGTAAGGAAGCAAAGCGAATGGGTCTGGTGGTCAACTAGGACAAGTATCTCCTATCATCAAACAAACAGTCAGCGTATTCGCACAACGTCACTGCTGACAGTTATAATTTCAGAGTGTAGAGAATTTCGTTCACTCGGGAACCAGCATTAACAACGATCACTCCGGCCAACAAAAATAGAAAGAAAAGAAGAAGAAAAGAAAAGTTTGGTGCGGCAAATGTAAGCTTTAGATTTTGAGAAAAAAGTTCGATCACGTTTTCTTTCTTTGCTAGAGCTTCTCAAATACTGCAAAAAACGAGATTTGCAAGAATGATATTTATGCTTTCAGATTCGTAATCAGCACAAAAGAGTCTATCAGCTTTAACATTTGCTACACTAAAAACAGTGTTGCCCCGTATAATAATAAGTGCTACATTGGATTTAGTAAGCAATTAAGAAGGAAAGTCCGCTCTCGACGTACGGAAGCCACTCTCTATAAGTCACTCATCGTGCCCGTGTTGGTATTAAAATACAGGTGCTCCGCTTGCTTGGCCGTGTCTTACCCGCTGGTAGTAGCGCAGGAATAGGGATGCCCCCTGTACGATGGAAAAATCAAGTGGAAAAGGACTTGGCTTCACTTGGCATTTCCTTTGTTGAACTCGGCCAAAATCGCTTAGGCGGTTAAAGCGCCACATAAATATAAGTAATATGAGCCTTCTTAAACCTTCCAAGCTTTGTCTTTATCCCATGCACATAAGTAGATAATTTCGTGAATACTCATAATTTTTTATTCGGCAAGTTCTATACCCAGCGTACTACCCGGTGTCCCCTTGATTTATTTGGCTTATCACAAAGCTCCTTACGTCAACATCCACCGGTGTAGCAGTGTCGATATCGCAAATTGGACTGGCAGCGCCACGTTGAGGAGCAATCCAGAAATATCGTTACCGCTCTTTACGTCTGTGAAACTGCTAGTAAATAAAAGCTCAGTGCACTATTGACACTATGTGCATAAAACAGTCGCACTCTGCTCCTCTCTTAGTCTATGACGTAACAGTCTGGTGGACCTCACCACATAAATCGTTCTCTAATTCTAAACGAACATCGCTCAAAGAAACTGGCGACAATGCATGCCGTCACGAAGGTGCCATCTTTAATGCCTGCTTAAGTTCTAGAACCCATACTTAACTCTCCGACCGTAGCCCGTTAGGGAAATTTTAGCCAAGCTACAATGCTATGAGAGTAATGGTTAGAGAGATGAGAGTGCGTAGTGAGTAAGAGTAAAATTTATTCAAGATTACAAGTAAGGTTCACAACTCATACGCATACCTGTACTCGAATGAAGCATTTAATTTTTGTTCCGAAATTTTCACGCCCCAAAGAGTGACATAAAATATGGGTTAAACTAAATTTAGTATTGTTATCTTTTCCATGTTTCTTTATTACTCCTCATACGAAATATATTTAGTATGAAAGTTTTATTTTTAAATGTAATATTTATTTTCGTTGCACAAAAATTATTTTAAAAAACCACCTCATCGATTTTCACGGCCCACCGGTAAACAGCGCGTCGACACACAAAAAAAAAACAGGCTCTCAGACGATGTCGCAGACGGTTTA
>NW_023465580.1:0-8565 GCF_013731165.1 Rhagoletis pomonella | reverse complement strand
CTTCGGCATAGCCGAAGACAGCGCTGCTCTTACTTGTTTTTTTTTTATACCAGCCTCAAATTCAAATTTCTTTTAATTTTTGTAGATTTTCTGTTTCAAACCGTATTGCAATATGCAAAAATTGAGGAAAAATCGAATGTTGATTCTCGAATTTTTTAAATCGATTCACGGATCGAATCGCAACTAGAAAAACTACAAAAAATCGAACCGCATGGGCTCGTTTAAGCGATCTTCGATTTAATCGATTTAAAAACGACATGCGAGCTAGGGAGTGAATGTGTGCAAATATTTAAACGCTACACACTAGCCTCAGCTGCTTTCATTATTCGTTTGTACGCGCCATAATCTCTACACTAATTAACCAATCGATTCTTAGCTACACCAAGGCTATAAACTCTACCATCAAATGAGGTATTAAATTTAGTTCCTGTTGTGTCGGCAATAGTTCAACTGCTCATGAATCTGATATTGTTATTCGCTGTTGATACGTTGACCAGTAGTGAGTTGGTAAACCCGCCTAAGTGCTTTTCCACCGTGGATCGTGGTCATAAACGATATGCTCAGGAAATTTAAAAGCAGAGGCTATTGGATTATTGTCTATGCTGACGACGTGGATATCTTCTTCTCTAGTGAGACGAATGTTTCTAAACATCGCGTCCGCTAATTTTCGATGTGCCATTAATTATGGTAAGACAAAGCTGGCCGTATTAACGAGAAAATATAAAGTATATGATGCCCAATCTTTTTCATGAGTCGATGTTCCACTAGTGTTTTCTGATAGGTTGAAATAGTTTGGATTTATTTAGCACAGGAAGCTCGCATGGAGGCAAATTATTGCATTGTCTTTAAATCCGGCGCGTGTAAACATATGCATGCTGGCTCCGGGTGCGTACTTCTTACTTCAAATGAGCATACAGGCGTGGTCGGGAATATGGGACGCTTCCGTCGGATGCGGTTCAAAAATGAAAACAACTGATAGTTTATATTTTTAGGTCACAGTGTATTCAAAATTTATCTGCAAATGCCGGACCTTAAAACTTAACAATCACGTTTGCCACATTTGGTCACTTGCGACCAAAATAGGTAACTTTTTGAGTGCTTGGTAACTTGGCCACTTTTTTCTTTTTTGGTAACTTTTGGTAAGTTTGCCGTGTATAAAGTCAGACTAAAAAAAGTTGGATTAATTTGATAAATTGAACTGTGGTTGTGTATAGCGTTGACAACGCTACTAGAAACAATCGTGTTGATCAGGCAACACAACGCTCAGCAAAAATAACTAACCACATATCGAAGAAAATTATCGCTGGACAGTCTACTCGTTAATTTATCACTTTTTATTATCAGCCGAATTCTGAATACTCCCTGGGAGTTTGATCTCCGGGAATTTGTTTCTCCCGAGAAAGAAATCCTCCAATAATTAACTCCCAGGAACTAGCATTTTCCCCGAAAATTGGGGAGGAGGAAATTGGAGCTTCGAAAAAGCTGTGTGACACTTTTTTGACAGCTCAACTTTGTCATTTTTTAATATAAAAAGTCCTCGGGGAATTTTTGTTCATGACAGGAGAGAGAAAACTCTTAGGGATTTTCTGTTCAGAATCGGCCTGTATATGTATTATGATACCACATCTAATTTGTTCGAAACGCAATGCGAAAGTCCGAGCCGTGAATTGATATCACGAAATATGCCACACGTTCAATATTTATTGACAGATCTTTGATCCATATATAGAGGAAATGAAAAAGGAGGTTTGAACAGCAGTTTGTGCGGTGTATTTGGGATCTTTAGCGCTTCGGTATAGGCACTTAAGTCAATTTTTTAAATGACAAGAGCTTAAAGCGCGTTTTTGTGAAAAGTATATTTTTAAACGCGTGTGTTTTCTTTATAAATGTACGTATACAGAGATTGAATAAAAATTTATTTATAGAGGCATTTCATGTCACCACGGCCCCCTCTGTGCGCGACCTCTCTGGATTTGGATGAAATTTGAAGATATTGAATACGTGCAACATATTTTGCCGATATTTACACGGGACTTACATTTTAAGAAAACGTTTTCTTTAAAGTGCTGTATCTTGAAAACTTTTTGAGGAAACTTAATGATAAAAAATGTATTTCTTCCGCCTTATAATGGGCTTTAATTGTACATTTTTACATTAATGTGCAACGTATAAAACACAAAAAAAAATTAAGTAAACATTTTTCTTTTTGATTGTTTTTTTGATTATAGCATTTTTAAAAATTTTTATTTTTACATAAGGACATTGTCTATAATGTCAACTTTAAGTACCCAAATGGGCGTAATGGGCTACTTATGCGTTTGGACTCTAGATTGTCTAACACTCGAGCAATATGATAAATAGACATTGAAATTTTATGAAATTGTATATTTTTGAAAGAGGAAAGGTGTGTAAAAAAAAAACAATATGAATAAATGATATTAACTTTACTAAAGGTTTAAAATCATGAAAATCCCTTCAAGGAACGGGCAGAATTGAACTGCGCCCCCTAGTTGTGAAAATTTTTTACAATTTCTTCGAAAACTATTTTCGCAATTTGGCAAACTCCAAATTAATTTTAGACCCATAGTTTCTTCGGAAAATTTGCTTACTTACGTAGAATCCTCCCTTGCCGTACGCACATAATAGTAAAAAAAATATATTGACCTGCCCTAATGTACATATTTATGTGTGTTTGTATGCACGACGCAAGTGATAATAAATCCATTATGCGTTTGAAATTACAACACATAGCGAGTACTTAAGCTCA
This sequence comes from Rhagoletis pomonella, assembly GCF_013731165.1. NCBI lineage: Eukaryota > Metazoa > Arthropoda > Insecta > Diptera > Tephritidae > Rhagoletis > Rhagoletis pomonella. The sequence goes on along the minus strand of NW_023465580.1, from coordinate 5,798 downwards.
GTTACCTAAGCTGTGTTAAGTGACAATATTGTTGCTTTCTCACTTCATTGGTTTCGCTAAGAATTTGTATAAGTAGTGAAAGTTTATTTTATCGACGATACTTCGCAAAACTTAAAAGAGATTAAGGGTCATTTTCTCAAGCAACCTTTAACTTTAAAGATCATTTTATATTTAAGGGTTGCTTTAAAATTTATAGCTAGTATGTCTAAAATAAGGCATTCCTATTATCGGTTTTTGACGTATGTATGGTTCGTGGTTGTAAACAAATTAAAAACCTATTCATCTTTGTGAAACCTAATTATTTCATAAATGTCCTTTTAACTAATTTAACTAATATAATGTTTTTGTTAAGTAGAGCCGAAGGCCTTAGAAGTCAATGCTCTTAAATTCGTCAATTTATGGTTTTGATTACAAATTCGTTTTAATCATTAATTTAATATTATAAATAAATAAATATTTCATGTTCTATTTTCTTTTATTTTCAGAAAAAAAATTCCTCCTCATAGGTGTCGCGCTGATCGGCCCCGGCCTAAGGGGCCATGACGCGTTGGCCCTTTCATTATTTATTATTGCTCTCGGTGGCAGTATTCTGTGTGCCGGGTGTCATAGCGCTGCACGACGAACAAAATAGAACAATACTCAATGTTGGCTATCTAACAGCCATTACCGGTGAACTAATGGACAAGCAGGGTCTGGCCATTTCAGGTGCACTCACGATGGCGCTAGATGAGGTTGGCAAAATTATACCTATTTTTACATTCATCATATTTAGTATTTAGTACTAGCGCATTTCTTCAACGTTCTTTTTACAGATCAACAATGATGACAATTTGCTGCCAAATGTTAAGTTGCAGCTACGCTGGAATGACACAAAAGGTGACACGGTGACTGCTACCAAAGCCATTACCGAAATGATATGCGATGGTATTGTGACGATATTCGGTCCAGAGGGTCATTGCTATGTGGAGGCTATTGTATCACAAAGTCGTAACATTCCAATGATATCATATGTAAGTAGCTAAAGTTTTATTGGGTTATGCATGTATTTATGTCAATGAGTTTTCAAGTTGCATGCCATTCGATATACCATTTAAAGGCTGCTTTCAAATTCAAAGCTTTGCAATTTGTTGAAAAATGCCACCTCAGTCCTTTGATGTAACTGCCCAATGCCTTAAATCGTGAACTTGCATACCCTTTTACAGAAAATATTTGCCCTTTGCTATTTGAACTACGCATGCAAGTGATTTACCACTTAGTGAAACCTATCCAATAACACCACTTCTGAAGTGTAAGCGTATGCTTGACATGTCCTTGTCGTTGTCGCCTGTAAATTCACACACACTTACTCACTCACCCCTCTTTCAATTATGTAAATGCCACCGATTGTGTGTACTACTTTGCGATTAAGATGTACCGGAAGGTTACTATAGGGAGGTTCCATGGGAAACTGAACCTCAGCGCACAAAATTTTTTCTTTATAAAACGAACAAATCTGTGTAGGTTTACAGGGCTGATAAGCTTTATTTGTTTGTGGAGGTGGACACAGGGGAGAAGGGCGGAAGCGCGGACTCGCCCATTACCTATATACCCTTGTGGTCAGCTGATTAAGTTAAGTGACATTTTGACCAGTTTTGGTTTTTTATTTTGTTAATATAATGTTCATAGTTTTTTTTTTATAAAAGTCAAGCACGTTACATAACCAGAACCACATAAATCCACATTTCAAACTACGTACAAAAATGATAAATTTCAACAAATTTTAACAGTTACACCCAAAAATTTTAAACTTTTTGTATGCAGTTTTATAGCGCATTAAATTTAAGTAGAAAAAAGTGAAAATTTCAAGACTCTAGGAGATCACGTTGATTTTTAATAATTTTTTTGGCTGACGGTGCTAGGCTTTTTCTTCTACATAAAAGGCACTATACTAAGATAAAACGTGAGTGAATTGAACGCCTACTTGGCTTCTTATATTTTTTAATAACTAATCTTTAATATGGACCACACTAAAAGCTCCTTTTCATATAAAAATTCGTACGTGTCCCACCCGTGACAAATGTTGTCCCACCCGTGACAGAGGAATTTCGGATTTTTTTATAATTCGTGGTTCTTTGTTTTATTATAAGACATCAAGTTCACACAGAAATATGAAATAAATTCGCAGAGTTTTCGTAAAATATATCTGCTCCCAAGAGCAGGTTCTTTTTTTTGTTCCATATAAAAGTAAGCTGGAATTTTTTTCGTATTTTGTAATAACTCATATAATAGTCAATTGGGTATAGCTTTATCAAAATGTAGAATTGTTCAGTACTTTATATTTAAATTTAAACAAGAAAGAACAATTTTGTCTGTTCAAATGTCCCACCCGTGACGGTGGAATCGCCCTATATCATTTGCTTGTCTCCACCTACTATGTTTTACATCCATATGTATGTATAAATGTATATATATAGCAGTGCCACTAGTTAGATGAACAACTTGGGAAGTCGTTTGTTGTGTGGCATCGCTGACGGCAGGTGTGGCTGACAGGATGTATATACGAATGTGTTCATTTTTATTAAATTATACCTAAAAGTGTATATAAATGTGAGCAGCAGAGTTCGCGGAACGAAAAGCCTGAAGATTGCATACCATTTGTGAAGAAAAAATAGGATTTCCTATTTAAGTGCACTTCAGAGAAAGTGAGGATTGCCGTAAATAGTTGAGTATTTTTAAAGCCTGCAAACATTATTAGCACAACAGTCGTGAACAGTCGGTTTGCCTAGGGAGCAGCTGAAGAGCTGAAGTATGATGAGCCATTTTCGTATATTTTCTTTTACCTGACCCTGTCTGACAGGTACCTTGAAATAGAGCTTATCTATGTCTATACTAATTATATAAAGGGGACTTTGTTTGTAACAGGTAATCTCGCGAACGGCTGGTCCGATTTTCATGAAATTTTGTATGTAAATAGCTTTCAGCAACCACCATGTTTTAAGTAGGTGGACCAGGGACTGATCTATTCGAAAAAATCGTATTCCGATTTGCTTAAAATTTGGTATGTAGGTAGCTTTTTGCCTAGATTAGCATATATGATTTATTTCCTCCGGGAAGTGGACCAGGAACCGATCTAATCCAAGAAATAGTATTTATGGTCCGATTTGCTTAAAATTTGGTACGTAGGTAGCTTTTTGCTTAGATTAGCATATATGATTCTTTTTTTCCGTGAAGTGGACCAGGGACCGATCTATTAGAAAAAGTTTTATTTATCGTTCGATTTGCTTGAAATCTAGTACGTAGGTAGCCTTTTCCTAGATTAACATATAGGATCCATTATTTCTTCTATGTTCCGGTTTATTTGAAATTCGGCTTTAGGATACTTTTTTCTTATAGGTGAACCAGGGACCGATCTATTATATAGAATAGAATTGAATGATTCTTTTACAGTTCGAAATGTTTTAAGGCGCCGCAAAGCAAGCGGGTATTGGCTATTAATCAATGCTTATTATCTATACCAATTATATTAAGAGAAGTGCCATCCTTTTGTAAGAAGCGATCTCGCGAATGGCTGTACCGATTTTTTTTTTAAATAGGCTTTTTTGGTTATAGCCACCGCATATTTCTGGAAGCATTTGTGGTAGTCCTGGAACTTGATATGAAGGTTTTGAAACCAATCCCGTATTCTTGGAGAAAAAAAAGACTATTGGTAAAGAGGGCGTGGCGCCTTCCAAATATAATGAAACTTCTACTTATCTATAAATTGTTTTCAAGCCAAAGGAACCCGTTTTCAAATCAACTGAAACCATTTTTAAATCAAATGAAACCATTACAATTCAAATGAAACCTTTTTCAAGTCAAATGAGCCTCTTTTCAAATCAAATGAAACTTTTTTCAAATCAAATAAAACCAAATCCTCTGCCCGGTCTATATTACATACATACGCGATGTAATTGAACGAAGCGCCCCTACAAGAACAGTGATAGTCATTTGATTAATCATGTGATAGTCATTGGAGATAGAAATATCTGTCAATACGTGGAAGAAAGTTTCTATCAAGATCTTAAGGCCAATATGCAAAACTTGATGGAACCTATTCGTCTTTGTAAAGCAAACAACTTTATTGTTTCTAAATTATACAAAACTTTCTCTTATTTGGTATTTCCCTGATTTTTTAAAATCATTTTTTGAATGAATCATATCTTTAAAATTTCAAAGTCCTTTGAAAAAAAATCCTGAAGTCAGAGTGAAAAACTAAAAACGCAGTTTTGCTATATTTGGCCCATAGTTTCGTGGGTATATCGATTCTTTCGTGAGTTTTGAAATTTTTTGTTTTTGTCGCACGGTGTATTATGTGCGGTGGCGAGAATAGGAAAAGACATTTTAGGAAGTGTTGGCTACTATTCTTTGTTTAAAATTTTTTTATTATTTTTGTATGAAAATAAATATATCTTACTGTCTAAAAAAATCATTTATATCGAAATTTCAAACTGTTTTACAATTTAAAAAAAGTTTATTAAATGCTCATCAAAATTTTAAACTAATGAGATTGAATTTGAACTTTTGTGGGCCATTAGTATAATAAATTGCAAGTATGAAGCAGCTAGGACTTCGCATTGATTTTTGGCAAATTTTTTGTTCGCGCATTTTCTTCCATATATTCGAAAATTTTCTTTGTAGGGAGAAAATGAGCTACACCTTCCACAAAAAAAAAATGCTAAAAATCAATGGCAAGCCTTTGTTACTTAAAATTTGCAATTTGTTGTACTAAAATGGAATGGACTGCATAGTCAAAATTTTTCTAAGAAATCGAATTAAGAAGCTCAAAATTTTGATGAAACTTTGTCGAATTTCGCTTAACTTTCATAAAAAAATAATAAACATTAAATAATCGAAAGGGAAATTGCCAAAGATTGCTTAAATGTGTCTTCCCTATTTATATTTTCGCCACTGTATGCATTCTTAGTTCTTTTTTGCTTTACTTTTTTTTTAATTGCCAAGGAATATTCTTTATTTAAACAAATATTAAACGGATATTCAGACATCCGCATATCCGAGTACACCAAGAGTCCCAGCCCTACTATGTATTTAGTTATTCCCTTTTGTCTGCCAGTCATCTTTCCAACACTAAATTATTATAACTAGTGTTCGCCCAGCGGTTGAAATTCAACCGATAAAATTAAGGATAGTTTATGTAAGTTGAATGAGCTAAAATAACATTAGTTGGAATGGGTTAAGTGGAGGGGAGTTTAGCTTAGTACTTGGTATAACATAACATAACCATAACATAAGAATAAATAACATAACATATGAAGCATAACACACCACAATATAACATCGCACACTCTTCAGTTGTATTTCCTTTTTTCACCTCTATCTAAATCTTATTTATTTTGGTTCATTTTATGCCAAATGATGTTGCCTTTGATGCCACATCAAGTGATATCATGTCATGTGGTGAAATTGGGTGTGGTGAGCTGCGGTGTGGTGGAATTGGGTGTAGGAGTTACGGTGTGGTGAATTTAGGTGTGGTGGATTCAGGTGTGGTGAGTTAAGTTATGGTGAGAAAGTTGAGGTGTGGTGAATTAAGGTGTGGTGAATTTTGGTGTGGTGAGTTGAGGTGAGTTGAGGTGAGTTAAGGTGTGGTGAGAAAGTTGAGGTGTGGTGAATTAAGGGTGGTGGATTTAGGTGTGGTGGATTTAGGTGCGGGGGTTAAGGTGTGGCGAGTTGAATTGTGGTGAATTTAGGTGTGGGGAGTTAAAGTGTGGTGAATTAATGTGTGGTGAGCTCAGGTGGAGTAAGTTTTTAAGTTAAGATGAGTT
>NW_023465579.1:0-8566 GCF_013731165.1 Rhagoletis pomonella | reverse complement strand
CAGATAATTTACTTTACTTGCAGTGATTTTTATTGATCTTTTTTCATCTCGAATTTATGCTACATACATTTAAATTCAAATACATATTTGTGTGAGTGTACCTTGTATTTGTATTAATCGCGCCGTAAAAGTGCAAACCCCGACAATGGGCTACATACACCATTGATTGCTACCCATTTTATTTGTTAATGTATATTTAATATGTATGTATGCATGTATGTATTTAGTGAGAGTGAGCACATTTACATAAAATATATATTTTTTTAATGTAGTACAATATAGATTTCTGTCCTATTTCCATACCACTGTCGTTAAATATAGGGTGGTATTATCACTTGCGAAGCGAATGATTTTGGCGAAGCGAATTAAAAGGCAGAGAAGGTATAAAAAGTGTTCCGAGATGCAAAGAACTTGCACAAGCTGGTAAAAGCGAACACTCTTAATGCATATTTAAGTTGCGTCCTTCAATCCATTCGCTTCGTCAAACCGTTCGCTTCGCCAAATTCATTCGCTTCACAAGTGATAATACCGCCCATAATCTATATTTGTTTAGAGTGTGTTTGTGAATTGATGGTGGTCATGTAATGATTGGATGGATGTGGCTACACTCTGTGAGCGCGCGAGTTTAAACGCACTATAAGCTACATTTTAAATATACATACATCAACTCTGGAGAATCATTTATTAGCGCGCCATTTCTTATCCACAATTTTCCCGATAATCGACAAATACCCTCCAAGATTGTAGGTGTATTAGCATATAACAGGAATTAACCGGATTTCGTAGTAGCGTGTTTTAACACATAACAAGAGTTCATTTGTTTTAATCACTTACAACAATGCTAGCCATGCCTGCGATCCATGAAAAAAAAACTTTAAATTTTTCATTTTAATCTACCTGCAATGAAACTTTCTTTACATTTGCATTTTTATCAACCATATTTTGTGGGATATCAGGGGTGTTTACGTCAACTATTCGACGTGCTATTGCAAAGGAAAACTTTCAAATAACAACTTCCAATACATCTGAAATTGCAAACCGTATGCTACAGCACCTAACTGCATCTATTTATATGCGCATGCGCATAGTTACGTCATTTTCAATTTTAATAGATGTGTTTGTGTGCTATGATTAACAAACGTGTAGCTTTACAGCTTTTCAATTTAATAGTAAATGTTTTAAAATATTTTAACTCTTAAAAATAAAACAATAATGGTAGTTGTAGAGTTGAAAAATTTAAGTTGTATTGATTTCTGGTATAAAATTCTTAGAATTTTACATTCCTTCCATCTCTATGGTCTCTTGCGCTGCTGCTGCTATCCGCTATGCTTTAAGCTGTATTCCTAAAACTCAGTTCCGCCTTAATTTACCACAGTTGATAATGTCGCCGTCAGCCATATATATTCGATGCCGTTTTGCTTTTCGCATATGTATGGGTGTATGTGTGCGCTTTAAAAAGGTTGTTCCCTTTCATTAATTTTTTACTCTGAATGAATTAATTCAGTATTATAGGCCAGTCAACTTACAAGTATGTGTACGAGTACTTAGTATGGTATCGACATTATAACTGTTGTATTAACCTGATGTTCTTTAATAGTTTTATAAATTTATACTCCTCTTAATTGGCTCACTCTCATCCTCTGCATAATTTTAAAATTACTTTTTTATTTAATCTATAAATTTAATGGTTTTTTTTTTCTTTTTGTATGTTTTTTTTTGCTTTTAATTAAGGATTCAGCATAAAAGACGTATTTATATTTCTAATTTTATTTCCTTTTTGTTTTAATGTTTGTAAATGCTTTCTTAATCGTATGCTTCGTGTCGGAAAGCATACCACCACCATTTTCGATCTGCCTTTACTTTCGCTCTTCCTTTTCGTGTAATTACATCCATTAACTTCACTATGATAAGCAATTCTTTCTTTCTTTAGAGCAGTACATTCTTATATTCATTTAAAGTTGTTTTCCTTCTTAAAAATCAATTTCATTTCATTTTTATAACATACAAATTCTTTCATTTCTTTTAATATTTTTTTTTTATTACTTTTGTTGCCTTTCGTTCGATTGGACTTAGTTGTTTCATATTTAATGAAACTAACTATACTATCATCATTGAATGTTTCTCCGTTGTATTATTAATGGTTTGCTTTTTCTTCTGTATGTACTTAATCATCATTACAAATATTAATCGTGTATTGCTGGCGCCCCTTTTTCGCTCAAATTGGTCCGAAAAATTTAATGTTGATGCTCAGCAATAAACATCTTAGCATGCATCCCGAGTTCTTGGAAGAAATATTTTGTAAAGTAAATTTTGATTTCGTTTGTCTGTTCTCATTGGGAGCGTAGGACGTCAGCAAAAAATTTTAAAATATTTCTTCCTTATTTTATTTTACTTTGCCATTGATGATGCTTATAAACCTTTTTAATGATGTTTTCATTTGTGTACTGTGTTTGATATATTTGATATTTGTTGATTTCTTGTGGCTTCTGGTGCTATTATTGTATTTATTAATGCCTTCTTGTTAGTTTCTCAGAATTGTAATCATTATTGGCCTGCAAAAAAAAGAAAGTTATGTACATTTTAGTTACATTTCTTTAATGAGATATAAAACTGGTCGCCTGCGATCAAATAAAGCTAAACAAAAAAATGGCGTTTCCACGACAGTCGGGTCTACGTAACCGGAACGACCCAGATTTATATCTGGCCAAGGACTGTTAGTCCAGTAACACTCCGCAAAAACTGTTTGGAGAACTTGTATGATGTTATAACAAAAACAACATTAAATGGCCGCATTATAATGGTTTTTTTGCATAGGTTCCTTTTACCACACTGAGGACTCGACACTGTCATTTGTTTTATTTTAATTGTTAAATTAAATGACACAACTTACCAACTCCACCAGTTGCTGTTGGCTGAGGTGTGTTGCTATTTTCCACAGTTGTCGATTTCGTGGCATTTGGCGTTGAAACAGTCGCTGAAAATGATGGCTGTGGTTGTGGCACCGAGTTTTTCAGTGCTGAAGCTGTGTTGGCACCATTGTTAATGTTATTAGATGCACCGGGATTACCGGTATTAGTATTAGAAGTGCCGCCATTCGCATTGCTAGATGCGGCATTTGCATTTCTGACACGGTTACGATAAAGGTTGCCACCACGATAATTCCGATTATAACCGCCACCATAAGAGCCCATATTACGATTGTAATAGTTGCCACGTCCACGATAGCTAAATGATACACAAAGAAGAAAAGGTAAGGTTAAGGAAGTTTATTTAAAGTTTATAATAAGCTTATTTTTTTTAAACTCCAGTTTCTTACCCGCCGCGTCTTGTCGATGAGACCCCAAATGTTTCACTATTCAATTTGCGTTCATGACGCCAGTCATTCTTCTTGTTCTTGCTACGATCCTGTGCTGCCTCGCATGAAATATTATCAAAGAAGGACTTTGTCTTATCGTATCCAACAGTGATTTCTTCCTCTTCCGGTTCATGCTCTCCGGCACCAGTCTCGTTGCCGGAATCGTCCTTTTTATCTGTTTCGCCATTCATCTGTGAAACAGAACTCGTGGTTTTATTTCAAAATTTTAACACGGAACAGACAAACAAAATCAACATTACTATCATAAAAAATATGGACATAAGAAGCAATAGCATAAATCAATGATTTGTATATCAAGATCACACAGATCTATTAGCATGAATTGAAAACACTCAGGGGCATACATACTTATATACATATGTATATCAATGAGAAAAAAAACTATATTATTAAAAATTCAAAATAAACTAATTTGTAAAAATAAAAATAAGCGAAATAAGCAAAATAAAAGGAATGAATACCTGCTCGGTTTTGGGTTCTTCGCCCACCTTGAGTTTGGACAGTTGGGAACGTAGCTCTTCGAATTTAACATTGGCCTGTTCAAAGTCGAAATCTTGTAAGAATTTAATTGTGTTCTTCGGATTCCGTGGTTTATTTTGATTACCACCGGGACCGCCCATTGGTCGATAGCCCTGAAAGCAAACGAACGAAATGTTTAAAAATAGCTTTCTAAAATGTTATAAAGTAATAAGCATTAAGCTCTTAAGCTACTGTTTTCTGAAGTTACAAACGAACACTTTCAAAACAGGCGAGGTATCAACTATGAATAAATTTTATACTCACTTGATTTTGCATGCGACCACGTCCGCCACCCCGATTGCGGACCATCATGTTGTTACCATTGTTAGGGTTGCCGCGGTGCATGGTCCAAGCATGGTTTTGACCGCCGCCACCGCCACCGCCACCACCCCCGCGTTGATGGTTATTACGTTGGTTGCCATAATTGTTGCCACCACTCATTTCATGATGCCGATAGCTATAGCCACCAGAATCGTGTCGAACACGGTACTTTTCATGGAAGTCACTGTTATTGTTGCGTTGATTATTGTTGCCACCGCGCTGTTGGTGATTTTGTCGCTTGTTGTCTGCATCGTGTGAGCTGCCACCATGTCCACTATTCTTATTCTGAGGAGCCGGTTTTTTCTTGGGATTAGCAAGCATATTGGGTACAGACGAATCACTTTTCAGCGAAACATGGCTCATTGGCGTCGTTGAGCGTGATGCGCCGGCAATCGTGTCTAAAAAAAAAGTTATTTATTAATTTTACATTTTACTATAAATCAAAATAAATATTATACAATTCCTGTGCTGTGAGATATAGAAAAATAAAAGTATAAAAAATCATCATTAAAAAGATGTATCTAAGTTAAAAACAATGTGCAAAGAATATCTCGATTGAAGCATACCACAGTGCAGGAAAGCAGCATGTTTGGGACTATATTCAACATCGCGTTTGATGAACTACAAGCTATTTTCAAAAATGTAACTAAACGAGCTGTGTCGTACTAATAATGACTAGTTAAATCACAAGTTTAAAGACTTGTTCACTACTACTCTTCTTTCAAGTTTCTTTCATCATCTGAATTTTCAGAGTATAGCATAAGAAAAAGGAATATTTCAGGTACTTATGTATGTATGTATTTCAAATAATAGTGAGTCTTAAACTCCATGAAAGTTGAATATGTATAAAGACTTGTACCAATACAAAGCTTTTTATTCAACAAACAGACGTCGTATTTGGAGCTTGCCAAATGATTCCAAAGACCGCATACTTTAAATCAAGGAGACTTTGTTATGACAGTTTGAAAACAAATGGAAAATAGAAGTTTTTTCTAGACCTCCGGTTTTTGCTAATATGAAAAATTACATTCTTCAGTAAAATCTTCGACAAGTAAATTCCAAACTATATAGCGATATTTGATATTTCAATTTCAAAATATACAATGCTATGTGATGAGTGGAATTAATAGCACAAAATTGTGGAAAATTAAAATAAAAAGGATCAAACTAAACCAAAAACAACCGAAAAAAAATCGCACAAATCACATGTTCTCCAAAACAGGAGCGGCGTTACCATCACACCTTGATCTTTGGGTTCGTTAAGTGCCGTTTGAGGTAATATTTTCTTCGCTTTGTTAGCTGCACCTAAAATTGTACTGTTGCTTCCAGCAGAAGTACCTCCACCACTACCAAGTAAACCGCCAATCAGGCCGATACCGCCGCTAGCCATGCGACTACCACCGATGATGCCGCTATTACCATTACTACCAATCATACTAGCAACACTACCAATCGCTCCTAGATTTAAAGTATTCGACGTTGGCGTTATATTTAAGTGGACTGAAGTATTAGAATCATTATGCTGCTGCTGTTGCAACTGGGTTTGATTCGACGGTATAGTGGATGCAATTGTTTTATTATGCACTGATTGTTGCTGCTGTTGTGGTGGTTCCTGCATTTGATCTTGTTGCTGAAGATGGGTCAGATTGCTGTTGTTGCTGTTGCTGGGAAGTAACTCACTTGGTTGTTTCTGTTGCTGCTGGGATTTCGATTGTTGCTGTTGTTGCTGCTGTGGTGGCTGGGGCGGTTGCTGCGGTGGTTGTTGTTGCTGCTGGTTACCTCCACCCAGCATGTATGGCCCAGGTGCGCCAGTGCCAGGAGCTAGCGAAGGTGCTCCACCGCCAGCTCCACCAATGCCCAGTGCGCCAATACCGAAAGGATTACCATAACCTCCAACTGCACTCATCGGTGGTGCATGCGGTGGGTTCATATTGGGCATGGGAAAATGTGGCATCATATGCTGACCATTTTGTAGCTGTACTTGCATTATAGCCGGGTCATTGGGATGGGGAAGGCTGTTGTTAACGACTCTAATGTCTTTGATATCAGAACCGCGGAAAAGAATGTAGTCATAGATTTGGCTTTGTGGTGCAATCTGAAACTGAGTCTCCCGGTCTTCGGTTCCAAAAGAGCGAACTGCAATAAAAGAAGAAAGTATTTTTTTTTATGAGCATAAAGAAGATGAAAATTATTTAATATTAATTTGGACATGGGAATTCGTTCGAATGAATTCGAATGACATTAAAATTACCTACACTTTCATATTCATTTGGTAATAGGTATATCTTTATAGATTACTTGTACCACAAATCGAAATTCCTTGTTGGAAATTTTTCAGATTAGGAAAAAAAATCTATTTTATAGGCGGAACAGATTAAACAGTGCTCTACGAAAGTGCAGTCAGTCAATCAATCTTTATTGCCTGATCAGTTGATTATATTTTACTGGCCAAATGAGAAAATATAGACTAGTTTGGTAGATTATGCGGTGCCAAAATAAGTATTGCTGACTATTCGTTCTATACACATAATAAACCGTATAAACTTTACGCATGGTTTTGTTACAACGATTTTGTTATTTGTTCGCATAAATCGTTCAACACATTGGAGCAAAGTTGTCAATTACTTGGAAAAGTTCATGTCAAAAAAGTAAATTCGGATATTTTCTGCGCTTTTCTGTATACTCAGATTAATCGCTATACATAATACAAATTGCGATACTACTAGCCATGGCTACTAGACCAGCAACTAGACCCCAGTCACCATACATAATAGGGTCATAAACCTTATGGAAGGTGGCGAACGGGGTCTACTTTCCGTAAAAACCTGCAATTCGTGAAGCATCTGGAACACAACTTTTATAAATTAACTGAAAATTTGTATGGAAACTCGTTTACACATTTCTGATAAATTTCTGCAGCGATTTAACTGAGGAAACATGATAAACTGAAGCCAACGCCACTCTGTCACTGCTCTAGCTGTGTTTTCTTGGGAAATAATCGGGATTCGCATAAAAGTTTTGCACGCAAATACAACAACGATATGATCCTGATAGAGATCTGGTCAAATTTATGATCTGTTCTGTTTGTTTAGTTTCACTGATAACTTGGCTGCACAGTAGTATGGTGGCACTGACGAATGAATTCATACACAAAGTTTCTTTTTAACTTACTTCAAATAAATCGCCTTTAAGTTAAATATTTATTTTAATGGGCATTATCTCATTTCTTAATCATACTGCTAGTAGTATAAAATTAGTGATACTGAGCTCGATAACCAAAGAAAACACGGTTTTTGTTGCAAGTGTGAACGAAGAGGGTATGGGGCTTTTATGTAGCATAATGCTTAAATTTATAAGAATATCTGCTTGATAGTTATCGGTTTAGATGAATACCACTAATAATAAATATTGAGACAGTAAAACAAATAAAACATTAAAAAATTATATACGAAATTCCATCTTCGATCATTATACACATGTTTGTATAAACAACGGCGGCAATTATCAACGTGGGCTTTCAACCCCCAAAATTGGTCAAAATATTGGAAAGGGGGTACACCATTAGACGCGTCTGGACCCCAATAACAAGAATCCGAAAGCGGAAATTAACTTTTTTTACCCGATCAAAAGTTATTAACAAACAATTTTGGGGGTTGAAAGCCCAACTAGATAATTACAATGAATCAAATATTCAAAACCATTATACATTTTTGGCATAGATTTAGACAGCGCAATTTTTAATAAAAATTTATTATGTTTTGAACGGCGCTTTTGCAATTTTATAGGGAATTTACATGATTCAACTTTCACAGGCGATTAGTTGAACCAAAAGTTGAACGAAAGTAGGCAGCAGACCAACTTCATTGGAAGCGATTAGTTGAAAGGCCGTTTACACCAGGCGATTGTTGCTTCAACTAAAAATCGCCTGAAAAATCGCATCATGTAAATTCCCTATTAGACAGCACCTCTTTAACGGCAGCCTCTATTCCGTTAACCCTGCTTCATATAACGGCTCTGCCACGCGACCACCGCGAATAGTTTTTCCTTGTATATAGTTCCAAAAACAAAAAGATAAAAAAAACATAACAATCGTTTATAAAATATATGTACATAGGTATGTACATACATATCCATGTATAAAAAAGTGCGATATAAGGGTGAAACGTTGCCAACATGACATGACAATTCCGAACCGAATAGCTAAGCAAAGCAGAAACATCAGCAAAAAAATGAACTTTTAATAATGCGAAAATACCAACAAAGTGCAATGGTCAAAGATAACTTTAAAGAAATTAAAGAACGATGAGAAATGAAACAGCAGAAATGAAGGAAACCATTTTCTTTTTTTTT
>NW_023465578.1:0-8571 GCF_013731165.1 Rhagoletis pomonella | reverse complement strand
CAGAAAAAAATTAATTGTGTACATGTAAATAGGCTAAAAGTTTCAACGAAATTTGTGTTACTCAAATGAATTTCGAAGTCTTTGCACATAACAAAAAAAGTTTTTAAGGCTCTGAATAGCACTAATTTATCCTCTTCTATTATTAAAACTTCTGCAAAACCCATTAACAAGAAGATAATAAAAAACATTGACAAACTTTCCATTATAACTATATCTAAATTAATAGGAAGTATTAAATTCTATTTTAGCCTTAAATTAGGCCCACGGGTAAAACAGTTTCCGCAGTGGATTTAATTTAATGCATTAATTTCAAATTCAATTGGCCGGTATAATGGGATTTATGCAAATGTAAATATAGGTCGGTTAATCGTGATATGTATGTATGTACTATACATACTAACATTGCCACAATCTGCACAAATATTTGTGTTAACTCCGCTTTTGGTTTTAGTTTAGCACTTCCTATAGTAAATATATTCGGGTAAAATGAAATTATTTGCGCCAAAACAAATATTTAATGCCTATTATTTAAATAGTAAATGCATGTAAGTGTTTTTATCAGCATCCATTTTTTGTGTTCATGGTCATAGGAAATAACAAAGATTGCAGTGTGATGAATTTATTTGTGAAGCTATGTACATATGTATGTTAAACAGCGCATGTGCAATATGTATGCTAGGCTACTTCTTTAATTTTTCAACCTTCGAATAGTAGTCTCGTCAATTCGGCATACGCTCCCTCGCGTGATTTTATTATATTTTTTAGATTGAGTTTTAGGGGTCGCTACCACGTGTCAATGTTTGAGAAAATAATAATATTGAGCAAATATTTTTGCCACTTTTCATTGACCGTAAGTTTTGTGGTATCGTTGCAGCCGAGTCCATGAGAAAAGCTCCGCTCCGCTTCTTTCAGTGTGAACACCTGGAGGCTCGCTTCGCTCGGGCTTTCTTCGCTTGGTACCGCTCGTCTTTCTGTGTGAACGTATCCTTAGAGCTCTCTAGATCTAGGTAATTTAAATTGCATTAAGCTGCCCCTACATGGATCGATTTCTGTCGGCGGGCAAAAGCACTTACATTTTATGATTGAATTGCTATTTACAAAGGTATACATATTTGAAATACAAAATTTATCATTGCCAGTTAATACTGCGATACCCTTTTTGAGGTATTAAGATAGACTGACTTTACTTGAAGCTTTAGCAGTAATACAGTCGTTAAGTATTGGCTCTAACCCTGCGATGACTGCTAGTTGAAGTTCGTTACCGCTTTGTGAGATTGAGTCGAGCTTAGAAGCCATTTAGATCTCAATATTTTCCTGATAACTTTGTATCCTAGGTAAGTGAAATGAGGTACATACTTCCCAGGCTGTAACTCAAATAAGTTAAGTAGGTTAGGTATGGTTAGGTTACGGTGGTTGCCACTCTGCACAGACCGGCAAAGAGATACACTCATTTCAGTCTGATCCAATGTGATGCCACTATAAACGAGCTTTAGCGGTGTAACCCATTCGCCTAGCATGCGCACCCATTAGGCAGTGTCCTGTAATTACACCGATTTATATAAGAGTTGTGGATCTTTTTTCATTAATATGTAGCCAGATCTGTGTAATAGAGAATGTTGGTTCTTTCGCCCATCGTTAGTTGGCTTATTTAATGAAAATAGATTTAAGTATTTGCTTACTCGAAGACAGGGGGACGTCTGCATCGAGCGCATAGTTTACTGAGCATAGTTCCGGTATTACACTGTGCCCGAGTACTCATATCACGTTAATGGTAACTTTCGCGGCAAGCTAGTTTAAGGTATTTCCACATTTGGCAGCCTATTTTGAGGAAGTGTTACTGCACTGTAAAGATTTAATCGTTGCTTGGCTGTTACAATAAATTTTAACGGATTGTTGTTAAAATGGTTGCCCCCCTTTGAACGCGGTCCAATACGCCTCTGTAAGTGGACTTTTCTAGAGCCGGCTATCCCACGTTGATCCCATAGAAAAGGATAGGTCGGGCAATCGCCGTTCATATTCAGTGTATTATGTGTGGTTTCAGAACCCATCATTTCCGTAACGCTGATTTACAGGCGTAGAGGGCGGTAATGAATTTCCTGTATTGTTCCGTAGGGTTCCGCTTCCAGTCCACTTCCTGTCGAAAATTAAACCGAGATATTTAGCCGCGTTGGAGAGTGTAAGCCACACACCATTTAGGGAGTTGGGGCTGAAGAGACGGTATCTTATATTTCCTAGTGAATAATATCATTTCGGTCTTGGTTAAATTGACCTGGAGTTCACACTCCTTCGACAAGCTATTCACGAGACAGAGGGCGCTCTGCAAAAGTTCGCTTAGCGTTTGGAGATGCTTGCCCGTTGCTGTGAGTGAAATGTCGTCGGCATACACTATAACGTGACAGCCAGTACTCTGCAGGCTCATAAGAATTGAGTTTACTGTAAGGTTCCAGAGTAGGGGGAAAAACATTGCTTCTTGAGGGGTACCTCTTGTTGCATGCCTGGTTATGGATGCGCGCCACCCAACTCTAATGAGATAGTTCTTATTTGAAGAAGAAGCCTTATAAGCTGCACCAGAGGCCGCTTCAGCCCCACTTGGAAAAGTGACCCCACAAAGATAAATTCTTTAAAAATAAGTTAAGAAAGCATTTTCATATTTTCTAAAACCTTCTCAGAAGAAGCGGTGACAGGAAAAAAATAAAATAAGTAAAGAAATGTAAGTTTTAACGAAGCCGAACATTAAGTACCCAGCGCACATATTAAATATAGTTTTTTCACCTTTTTGGAAACTACCGTTGCATCGTAAAAAAGTGTGGTTTTACCCGTTTTTCTAACATTTTAGATAATTAGGGGATTCACAAGACGTGTTAACCGTCGTAAAATCTTAAGCTTAACACTTGTTTATGTAAAATAGCGGTTAAAATGGTTGGGGGGTTGGCTAATTATATATTCTTTATCAGTTTAAAAGAATTTCGGTTTAGTTAGAAATCCCCTAAAACCATTTTAATTAAAAAAGATGTTAACCTTAAGATTTTACGACGGTTAACACGTCTTGTGAATCCCCTAAATATGTTCAGGGCTATCGGCTCTTAGTGCTATAAACTTATGTAGTCATAAGTGAGCGGTGCTATAGCCATTTAATTTTAATGTTAGAGAGTAAAATAGCGTCCTTAAATTGCGTAAAATCGAAATTTCTGCATTTCTTAAATTTACCGTTATATGGAAAGTGAGCGTCATTTTAAGTCAGAAGTTATATAACTCATTCCAAGCACAAACATTAAAATTTCCGTGTATTTACAACAAGTATTTGTATATTTCCATTGCAGATTTTCATCGTGAAAAGAAATTGTATAAAAGACCACACAATCCAATGCCAGCCCGAAAGGGGCTGCTTGCGCCCCAAAATACCTTTCTGGATACGATTGCAACCCGCTTCGATGGCACACGTAAGTGAATATAATTGTAATTCTTTAACACTCATTGTGACTTATTTAACACCAATGAAATATTCAAGTTTAAAGTGCAGCACTTGCGTAATTTTTTTATAACACTTTTCGTACACATACACACACACACACACACATGCGCACGAACGTGCATTTGAGAATTTGTATCTTGAATTGCAAGTGCGTCAATTTTCGTCAATTTGTGTCACACCCACACCCACTTCCACTTACAATACACACACATGCGCACTTACTAAGTTTACGAGCGCTATAAATCTTATCGGAAACATGCTTTCATACCCACACACAAGCGCATACATACATATCCCTGAAGTGAAAAGCAAAACCAGTTAGAAAAAATACTAGTTCATTAACTAGTATGTGCCTACCAGTTCGCCAATTTCGAAGAACATGTGACATCTTTGAATTGTTAAAGCCAAAAATAAAATGCAGTTAATTACTTTTCTTAAAAATGTGGCTGTGGCGTCACGCGAAGACTACTGCTTCTGGTTTTGAGATCGCCGCTTGTAGGTGGTAAAGATTTTTAAAGTTAAATAAATTAAAGTAGAAATAATTACTTAATTTTTAAATATAAATAACAAATTAGAAAATCTAGTTGCATTGCAGAAAAAACATACATATGGGGCAGAAATGATTGTGCCAAAAAAAAAGAAGCAATTAATTTTTTTTTATTACTGACTGATAAATTTTACTTGGAATCTACTCTATCGAATGTGACTAATTTTTTCTAAGTTCAAATACCTCTATGTGCGTCTGCTGAAATTCTGGGTAGAGCTATATTCATTTTTGTTTCGTTTAATACTGCAGAAATGTATGTTACTTTTAGTATTAGCTTAGGTTCTCGTATTAGTATACGTGTTCGTGCTCGCCTTGGCATTATCTTCGTCTTCGGACTTAGTTATAAGTTAGCTGATTTCGAATTTTCAAACAGGCCGCAACCCTCTTAACTATAGTTCACAAATAAAGCCTTTTTAAGCCCAAGTAATTTGATACCCACTTTTTTTTATTCCTTTTATTAATTTTAATTTAACTTTTTAAATAGGTGGCAACCCTCTTCAATATGCTAAATGTTGGGACAAAGGATATCTTACCACACATTCCTGTCAGGCCCATATTTTAATGCTTCATATAACTTACGCATACGTTAATTAAATTGAACTTTTCAAACAGATGGCATTCCTGCTCAAAATATTTCAAAACCAAAACTTAGTTAAACCTTTTACGACTGACACATATTGCGATACATATTTCACGTATTTAATGCCCTCGATTTCAGTTGAATTTCGTTCCTTTCTGCATGTAGATACTTTAGAAAAAAAAAAGTTCACAACCATACATTGAATTTCAGTTTGTAAACAGGTGCCAACCCTCTTCAAAATATTTCCAAATCACTCCCTGCAGGGTTTTTATACTTCCTGCTTACGTATGCACACACACCCACACATGTATGTATATATAAAGCCAAGAACAAGCATCAGTTGTCCATAAGCTTCCTGCTAATCCATTCGTCGTCATTTAAGTGCTGGCTGCTAAAGTGTTTATGACTTAAACAGTTTTTGTTGGTCATGTGAGCTACATATGTAAGCAGCTAAAGAGCTGAAGAGCTGATTACAAGCAAGCTCTTACTTACTCGTAATGTCCATAGTTTAAATTGTGAAGCGTATGCGACTTATGCAATGCAAGGGAAAATTAATTTAATTAATTGCTTGCGGCTTCAAATCTCATTGTGCGTACGAAATAATCTTAACGTGATCTGTTAAACCATACATAACGAATAGCTTTGTAAAGCTTTCATGAAGGTAATGAAATTAGATTTGCCACTCAGGTAAAGAGTAATAGGTAATTGCTTTAATGATTTATATTTATATGTACATATTTTATAAGCATGCATTCGGTATTAAAGCTCTGTGAGCATTTAAGGATTTTGAAAACATGTGCGCCACATACTCTTATTGATTGGTTAACTTGAGTATGCCACACCGTCACTGTGCCAAATCTACTGACCCAAAAATTTACTATGTAAAACAGTTATCACTAAAGCAGAATGTACGTAACAATAGTGGGCGTTTTGTGCAACTGCTGCCTTCAAAATTTACCTTGAATTCGAAGAATTGTTCTTTCAGTTTATTTTTGTTACCCATTACGCCATGACTAGTTGTGTTGGCGGAAGTTGATTGCACAAATTGGTGTTGCAGTGCAAATGGAAATGCTGGCGGATGTCAGCAGCGTGAGTTGAGTGCACTTACATACAATGTGTGAATAGTTTTATGAAAGGGAATTATTCTGCAAGGGAAGAGTATAAGTCGAATACAATATTTTTCAGTTTACTAATATTAGAAAGCGTAAAAATAATGTGTAGAGATGAGAGCGTAAACTCACTTTTAGCGTTGTTGCACCCCATCAATTGTTACAAAAAGTTGGAGCAGTTGCGATGTGTATTTAAATACATATGGAAGGTTGGTTAATGGTCTCGCCTAACTTTTAGCAGATGAATCACAAGGAAAACGAATACATATTACCGCACCGCACCCGTATAAATTTAAAGGCCAGCGAATCTGCCCTTTCCTTTGTACTAAAATGTTGCTATGCCGAAAGCTTCATACCTTTTATAAGCATCAGAGAATTTTACCTAAACCGACTTTTTTTTAATTTTTTGATATTGGTCGGAAACTGGGCTGGAACCCACGCTTGCATGTTCCTAAAAATTAGGGCAAACTAGTTCATTTCGTCGTTTAAAGTACAAATCTGCTTATCAAGATAATGCATTGCAAATGGAAAACACTCAAATTTTAATACGGAAGATGTTATTTATACGCCATTTGGGAGTACAGCCATGTACGATTTTCATCGTTACTTGCTCGATTTTTTGGCAACAGAAAGGGGCTTTAATAAATACTAGGAGTGCCAGTTACTGTCGAAACTGGAGCGTTTTATAGTTTTTTAAGACTCTTGGAGAGGTACAAAATTACTTACCGGAAAATTTTCTGCTTTGGAACTAAAAAGCGAATGCACTTTTTTCAATCTTTGAAAGTCATTGTAGGACTGTGCCAGAACTTGTAATTGACCCGAAAAATTCCAATTGGTTGACACAAATGTCCATTATTTGAAACATGTTGAAAACTTAATGAATTTAAATAATACTACAATTCGATAACTCTTCAAAACTCGACTGATTTCGATAAATTTCGATAACTGTGCGTTCCGAGTGCTAGATAATTTACGATATCGACATAAATCGATAACACGATCAACTGTGGACACCTCTATAAATTTCGATAACTTGGTTAATTTTGATTGCTCCATATTTTTCGAAAGCTATCGACAAATTTCGATAACTCATTAAACTCTGGTAAAACGATAAAATTCGATAATCAGTGATAACTCGATAAAAACATATATGACCTTGAAATTTCGATAACTCGAAATATTTTGAAAATTTCAAAAACTTCGATTAGATAAATCGACAAATTTCAGTAAATCAATATATACCGATAACTCAATTAGTTGAAAGAACTCGATGCTTTAGGATAACTCGATAAATTTCATTAATTAAATAAATATTGATAGTTCGATAAATATCGGTAGCATGATAAATTTCATTGATTTGCAAATTTCGATTACCCTATCAATTTGCATACCAAGATAACTAGTTTTCTATGCCTATAAATTTCGACAACTCAATAAACGTTGCTCAAATTGAATAATTTGGTACGTTGCGATAACTCATCAAACATGGATAACTCGATAAATTTCGATAACCACAAACTTCTATGATTCGACAAATTTCGCTAACTTGAGAACTTTCGATAACTAAATTTCTTATGATTCAATTTATTTCGGCTTATACTAAAATTTAATGGGGTACAAAACTGCATACTCAAAAAAAAATATATATACTAAAAAATTTGTAAATTTGTAACGTACTCATTTTACTCAACTTCGGTGTAAAAAAATTGTATAACTCAAATTTTTGTAGAGTGCACCCCGTAATACTATACTTAAATATTGCGCAATAGTCAGAGCTACCATTGTAATTTTTTTTAAATTGTTTTTTGAAATATCATATTTTCCAAAACTAATATTTTTATGAAACAATTTGTATGTAAAAAATTGTTTAAGAAAAAAAATGTTAAAAATATTTCTTTTCATAGGGAATTTTGATGTGTATATGTATGTGTGATTTTTTTTTAATTTTTTCCTCGCCCCGTTCTCAAGATATTTGGAAAACTATTAAAATGTTTTTTTTTTGTTTTTGTGCTGTAAAGTTTTTAAAACTGTATTAATCAAGCTCAAATTTCATATTTATTTATTATTTATATTTGTCCATCTACACTAAAAATTGTAAACAAATCAAAGACATGAAGTGTGAGCCCCGTCCATTTTGGTATGGAACGCCCCATATATTAGAGTGCCAGTTACTGTCGAAATTCGACCGTTTTATATGATTTCATGTCTCATTTCGATTTTGCTGTCTGCTTTCGCTGACTTATTTTTCTTAAGACGCAGCTAAGAAATAGCAAATGTATTGAAATTGACCAAGAGCTGCTTGCTTTAAAAAGCAAAAAAAAACTGTTGCTTTTGAAATTTTGTAGTCAGCAATTGAAATTCTGGCAAAAACACGTTACAAACATCGTCGTTGAACTGAAAAAGCTCGTAACTTAATTTTTTATACCCGAGCGCACTTGTGCACAAGGGTATATTAATTTTGTTCACATAACGGTTGTTTGTAACAGCCAAAACGAATCGAGATAGATATAGACAAATGTATACATATATGCTCAGAATGAATAGAGAAATCGATTAAGCCATGTCTGTCTGTCCGTCCGTCTGTCCGTCTGTCCGTCTGTCCGTCCGTCCGTGTACACGATAACTCGAGCAAAAATTGAGATATCTCAACGAAATTTGGTATGTAGGTTTCTGTTAATCCAAGGTAGGTTGGGCGAAATCGGACAGTAACCACGCCCACTTCCCATATAACGGTAATTTCCAGAAATACGAAAACTGCGATATTTTAGTAACTACTGAAGATTATTCACTCAAAATTGATATTTGTAAAAATCTTCAGACGAAAAATAAGAATATTATAAATTTTTGGAAAATGGGCGTAGCC
>NW_023465577.1:0-8574 GCF_013731165.1 Rhagoletis pomonella | reverse complement strand
CCAATATTGAGGGACAAACGATTACGCGCACACCAACAGTACAAATTGTCAAGCTCACCCTGGAGAATCAATGAGTCTTCTCTATTTTTAATTTCATAGTATATCTTCAGGTCATCCGCATATAGAAGAAACTTACACTTTGAGAAACAGGAAGATATATCATTAATAAAGATAACAAATAATAACGGACCTAAGACACTACCCTGGGGAACATTAGAGGAGGAGACAAAAGAATAAGACGATACATTATCAAAACGAACAACACAGCGTCTGTTATACAGATAGGATGTGATTAACTTCAGAAACTCTGAATGAAAGCCCAGGCCTTCAAGTTTAGCTATCAATATTCGATGAGGCACCCTGTCAAAAGCCTTAGAGAAATCGGTATATATAGCGTCAATTTGGAATCCCTTTTGAAAGGTTTCCAAACAGTCCTCTGTAAAAGCAGCTAAATTGGTTAACGTACATCTACCCGGCACGAACCCATGTTGGTTGGGACATAATAAATGTTTAACAGCAAAGTAAATTTTATCTATTACTATGGAGTCAAACAGTTTTGAGACAGTGGTAAGCTTAGAAATCGGCCTATAATTCTCAATACAATTTTTGTTACCACTTTTAAGAATTGGCGCAATAAAAGTCAATTTCCAGTCATCGAGGAAAACTCCGGCAGATAGAGACATGTTAAAAATGTGCCTCAAAGGCGCAATTAGTGAAGGACAACTTTTAAATAAAATAACCGAGAGGCCGTCTACATCAGTGTTAGTGGATAGTTTAAGCTGGTTAATGGCATTAGCTACATCGTCTGTCAACTTTAATTTCCCGAAGTTAATGGGAGTATCTAAATTTGACAAAAGATCTTCAGGAATAAAATCATTATCAGAATTACCTGAAATAAAGTTGGAAGAAAAAAAATCAGCAAAAAGATTAACAGCTTCGGAGATGAAGTTGGCTGACACCCCGTTAAGCTGGACCGATGCAGGTATATTAGAGCAATTTTTCTCTGATTTAATATAACTCCAGAAGAACTTGGGATTAGATTTAATATTGCTCTCTACGCCGCGAATATAATTCCTATACAAAGATTTATTGAGCCTGTTAAATTCAGCTCTATAAAACACGTAACGCTCACGCAAATTAACATCGTTGGAATGCTTTTGTCTTTTGTAGAACTTATTCTTCTTATTCCTTATACGTTTGAGTTCTTTAGTAAACCATGGACGCTTAGCGGTTTTCGAATTAAGAATTGGGATGTGACCCACACAAATATCACAAAGTTTAGACTTAAAAATATCGTAGCAACCAGTTACATCCACATTTCCAAAGAGCTGGGACCAATCCAAATCAAACAAATTATTCAATTCAGCAAAATTACAACAAGAGTAGTTGAAAGCAACCGTCTGACTAGCAGTCGGTAATTCAAAATATTGGTAAAATTCAAACTCCAAAACCATAGGGCTATGATGCTGATTTGGAGGGGAGATGTAACTGGCCGCATGAGAGAGCTTGAAATTTATATTAGAGCTAATAAATATTAAATCTAAAATTCGGTTTAACTCATTAAAAAAACCATTGATTTGAAATAATTCAATACATAATAAATTTCAATTAAATATGATTCAGATAAAGTTGTAACATTTGATGGGGTGAGGAAAATATTGTTATCAATAAAGCTCCAGGAAATATTACATAAATTAAAGTCACCTAAAACACAAAGTTGGCTGTTTCCAATTTTCTCGTGGAGTGCCAGTATATTGTCAACATGTGCCTTGTATATGACATCACAGCTGCCCGGCGGAATGTAGGACACATAAATGTACAGCACACCACAGGTGCCATGTAATTTTACACGAAGCTGATCCAACAGGGAGTTGGCATCTAGCAGCGGATAAAAAGAAGCTCGAAGATATCTGCGCGCAGCTATCAGTACACCACCACCCCTACTAACACCAGTTTTAGCAAAATCTCTGTCTTTGCGAAAAACGTCAAAGAGAGCTGGATTAAAGAACTCCGCATCGAAAAAGTTAGCATTCAGCCAGGTTTCTGTCAGAACGAAGCAGCCATAATCCAATTGTGAGCTGAGAATGTAGACAGATTCGGATTTTGTCCTGAGTCCCGAAGTATTTTGGGGATAGATACTTATTTTCCGATCACCAGAGGTGGAATGACTTTTTACTTCTTGGGCTGCGGCTGGGCATCTTTTTGAAAAAAATCAAAAGGCCGGACAGTAACGTTGGAGGGCCAAATATCCGATGACAGATGTAGGTATTTATTTTAAATAACAAAACTTATTTTATTTTCTGTTGTACACAATTTGAGAAAAGTTTGAATAATAATGAAAATTTTCTGCTTGATTGACGAACCACAAAAATCACATAAATCCAAAATTTCCAAAATTACAAAGTTGAAATGAACACAGTACAATAAAAGGTAATAACACAAATACAAACCCTACAATACTCCCCCTTCTAGAGAATTAATGTTATATAAATTAAAAGTAACTCGTTTCTTATTTGATGTTGTGTTATTCAATGTATTAGTGTTTGTTTCTGGTATTAGTTCTGTTTCAATGACTGCCGGTTTTAGTCTGTCTATTGGAATTGTTTTAACCTCATTATCTACTTCAAGTTTGAAATATTTTTTGTTTTTTTCAACAACCTTATAAGGTCCTTCGTATGGTTGTTGCAATGATCTTTTATTAACAACACGCATAAAAACAAATTTACAAGTATCCAAATCCTTTGGTATATATACACCAGTATCAGAATTTTGATTATGCCTTAAATTTGATTTAACATTTTTAAAATGTTCCCGTAAATTACCTAAAACTTCAATTGGGGAAAATTTTTCTTCAGATGGAACAACAAGTTCACCGGGTAGGCGTAAATTTTGTCCAAAAACCATCTCAGATGATGTGGCTGAAATACTTTCTTTATACATCGATCGTAAACCAAGAAGTATTATCGGCAGCTCATCATACCAATTGTTGATTCCATTTCTAGCCATTATCGTAGCTTTTAACTGCCTGTGAAACCGTTCTACCATACCATTCCCTTGAGGATGATATGCAGAAGTTGTAACGTGATGACTACCAAGCAATTTTGTTAGTTCCGAAAACAATTTTGACATAAACTGAGTACCCTGATCTGTAGTGATTTTTAACGGTACCCCAAAACGTGAAACATATTCTCTAAAAAATTTATTTGCAACCACTGCCGCTGAAATGTCCTTTAATGCATATGCCTCGGGCCAACGCGTGAACCTGTCAATTATTGTAAAAATGTAACGATGTCCTTTCGATACAGGAAGAGGTCCAACAATATCTAAATGAATATGATCAAATCTACTTTTGGGAATCGGAATTTTAATTACTGGAGATTTTGTGTGACGATTAACCTTCGATTTTTGACAATTTATACATTCTTTTGACCAAATATTAATTTCTTTGTGCATTTTTGGCCAATAGTACTTTTTAATAATTAGACGACGTGTAGCTTTTGTACCAGGATGTGTAATGCCATGTAGCATATTAAACACTGTCTTGCGTAAACAATTTGGAACAAATGGCCTAGGATTCTCACCTGTCATTTCACACCAAATATTAAAATTTAAAAGTGGAATTTGAATTAATTTAAGGTTATGTGATGTGTCTCCAGATTTTAATGTATTTAGTTCCTCGGCCTGTTTTTGTTCATTTTGTAAAACTTTGAAATTCAGTTCTGTACCCTTAATTGCATCAACTTCGAAAGCTCGAGATAATGTGTCAGCTATAATGTTCTCCTGTCCTTTAATATATCGTATGTCATTAGTAAATTGTGCAATGAATTCCATATGTCTAGTTTGTCTCGGACTACGTTCGGTTTTTGAACTCAAAGCATATATCAAAGGCTTGTGATCCGTAAAAACTGTAAACTGTCGTCCTTCTAAAAGATAGCGAAAATGTTTAATGTTCAAATAAATAGCTAGCAACTCTCTGTCAAATGCACTGTACTTAACTTCGGATGGAGAAAGTTTCTTAGAAAAGAAAGCTAGTGGCTCTGATTTGTTATCAAACGTTTGATGTATGACACCACCAATTGCCGTATTAGATGCATCTACATTTAAAGAGAGTTTGGCATCTTTACAATATCGTAGACGCAAACTTTTCTTTAATACATTCAAAGGCTTTATTAGTTGTGTCATCCCAAATTAAGGACTTGTCACGTTTCTTAGTTGTTCGATTGATTAAATCGTAGATAACTGCCGTAAACTCAGCTAATTTTGGTACATATCGATGGTAATAATTAACCATACCTATAAATTTCTGCGCCTGTTTAATAGATTTAGGACGTTCAAAACTACGAATTGCTATCACTTTTTCATCAGAGGGTTTAATTCCTGCCCCAGAAATATTATGTCCTAAAAAGTCAACACTTGTTACACCGAAAGTACATTTACTTGGTTTGATATTTAACCCGTACTCTGTTAGGCGTTGGAAAAGTATACGGAGATCTTTAAAATGCTGTTCTTCATTTTCACTTGCAACCAATAGATCATCAATATATGTAAAAGCAAAATCTAAACCACTAACTACTTCATTAATAAATCTTTGAAAAGTTTGCGCCGAATTTCTTAGTCCGAAAGGCATTCGTATAAATTCAAACATACCGAAAGGTGTCGTTATTGCAATTTTATAGATATCCTCTTCTGCCATTGGAATTTGGTGGTAGGCCCTTACCAAATCTAATTTCGAAAATATATACTTATTTCTGAGATTCATGTTAAAATCTTGAATATGAGGTAAAGGATAACGGTCCGGTACAGTCACAACCTCAGTATATCCAGTAAAAAAACTGTGGTGAAGTCCTTTATGGGGATAAAGTTTCCAGAGGTGAAATTTTAGGTAGCACACAATTTCTTACACGCATGGTTGCTTTTCAGCACTCATGAAAGAAACTTAAGAAATATTTGAAAAAAAAAGTTCATATAGTACATTAATTTAAAAAAAAATACCATATAATGTATGTACTCTGGTTAATAATATCAAAAAATGTATTAGAACCACCGTTTAATGTTATATTTGATACAAATTAATATTGCTGCCCCGAACGCTCTGCGCCTTGCCGCTGAATAATAGATTACTTAAAATTACATCCCTGGTCCTTGTTCTTTCTGTATCGCATCGTGGTGAATTCATATTTCTCAGAAATTTGACAACAAAACAAAACAAAGCAAGTATTTTATTTGCTAATTTTTGCGATTTCTATTGTTTAATGTAAATTTGTCTTTTTAGGATATGTCGAGCCAACAAAGAAGGCGCAGTTGGAAAATTTAGTAATTACTAATGAAGTAGCTGGCATATTTGGAAAATTATGCCGATAAACAGGATGGAATTTGGGAAAGTAAGTGCATGGTTGCAGCATATCTATGTATAAAAAGTATTTAATTAAATTGTTTATAGAAATGTTATAAATCGAGTGGCTCATTTACGATGTGCTCCAAACATTTGGCGAACTTTTTTTCGCCTTTTCAACGTGCTAAGTAACAAGTTAAGATGACTGCCATCATGGGCCGGTAAGAAACCGCTAGCAAAGGGCAGACAACCTTCCAGGAAGCTGCCTCCTGTCCCCGAGCCGAAGCTGCAGTTCAGCAAGAGCAGGTCAGCAAATTGCTACCCTGATCAAACGTAAACTAAAGCGGTCTGCTGTGATTGCACTCCGTAAATGTGAAAACTTGGTGCATGCTGAGAAATATCAAACAAGAAAACTCCGTGATGGACGCCGTGAGATGGAGTAACGCTGTGTGGCAAAGAAATGCGGCCAATTCGACGGGCCTGAAAAATGCAAATTGGCTTTTGTGATCCGCATCCGCGGTATCAACAAAGTTGCACAAAAAGTGCGTAGTTTTACAGTTCTGTCTTCGCCACATTAAAACGGTGTGTTCATCAAATTGAGCAAGGCAACCATTAATATGCTACGTATGCCGAACCCCTATATGGGGTTATCCAAATCTTAAATCAGTTTGTGAATTGATGTACAAACGTGGAATGGTCAAGCGTGTCCCAATCTCAGCTTTGTGATCGAACTTTCGCGAAATTTCGCGAAGCGCGTTGATTCACTTCACTTCAAGAAAGCCCCCAACTTCCTGTTGCTATTCAAGCTCAACACATCAACCCGAGGCTGGCGCAAGAAGGCTAATCACTACGTTGAGGTTGGTGATTTCGGTAGCCGTGAGGATAAGATCAACAAATTGCTGCACAAGATGGCTTAAAGAAATTGTTGTTTTGTATTTAAGGCGACAATATAATTTGGCACATCTTCAAAAGACGCTCAAGCAAAAAAAAAAAGAAAATTAAAAAATTCCTGAAGTTGCCTTTTCACGGGTCGATTTCTGTCGACTGGAAAATTTACTTAAGATATCGACTAGCCAAAACGCTTACATTTTACGGTTGAATTGCAATTTACACGGGTAGATTTTGGTTAAACGACAAAAAGGCAGCTTAAATAACGTTCAAATTAATCACCCCCTTTGAGATGGAAAATACCAATAACCATTTCATAATTTCGAAAATTATTCCATTTATATTTGGTCTTGCATTTTCCACACCACTTGTGAGGTATGCTTTTACGAGCGTTACCGATTTTTTTTAATGTGCTCGGTTGCCCAGGAGGCCTATTTTCACCTTTACAACTTAACTTAAACAATTAAAACTAAAGCATGCAATATATAAAGAAAATTAAAAGTTGTCTTACATCTAGTAAACTTAAAAAATTGCACATTAAATTCATTTTTCATTATAAAATAAAATTAAATATCACAATTCAGTTTACAAAATGTGGTCTGTTTGCACCCACAGTAAGTTCCCATGAAGCCTAGCCTAAATTCAGAATTGAAAAAAAAAACGAGCAAATGGGGTCGGAAACTACTAGCCCTAAAAGCACAATGTGGAAAATGTTTGAAGAGCTGCGAAATTGTATTGCAATAATAAAAATAACAGTGCATAAATTGGAAAAAATGGTTTTTGTTTTGCTTTATAATTTTTGGGAATATTGGTTCAGATGGAATTTTTTTATTTGTTTGGTTTTTCAGCTCGTTAATGATGCACCCAGGGTTGCATTTACTGTCTGAAAATATTTCGTGAAGCGTTCCAAAATTAGCTCCGAGCAACTAAAAGTTGGTTAAGCTTAAATGAAATAGTTTTTTATTAAATATTTATTTCTGGTATTTAGTAAAAAACATCAATACTAATGTATGAAATGAAGTAAATAAAAATCTACGAATACATTCCATGAATATTTTGTCATAGAGCCATTATTAAATTTAGACATAACTTTGTCAGGCGTTGGTACCTACGTATATAGAATTAATGCGTTGGAGAGAGATAAATATACAAGTTCAGCGCGCTAATTTAGGTATCCTTGTATGTATATACATGTTACTCGTCTGGCATATACTCCAACTGCGAAAATAATGACAATTATAATTTATGTAGATCCCTGGATAAAAGATTGTCACAAGTTACTTTCGGTAACTCACGATTGAAGTTTGGAATGCAATTTCTCAGAAACACGACTACAGATTTTCTCCAAAGTGTCGGAGAATGCTATGTACTAGTTCATGAAATTCTTAAATTATCTTATTTTTTTTAGTTTAGTGTCAACCATTTATGAGTTTAATAAAATTTTGTCGTATACGACATTTGTCAAAAAATTTGCAGTCAGTTTTAGAGATATACGCCAAAATGTGATAACAATTTTTATAAATTAACCATACTTTTTACTAATCAGCCTAATCGTGAGTTTCGCCCGAACAAAATTTCGCCAACAATTTTTTCATCCACCTGTAGTGAACACACGCAAACGAAAAGTGACCCGGTTCTAGAAAATGAAACTCATGATAAAACTGAATATGTCGGAAACTAAAGAAGAACAGATAACTCTATTTAAAAGATCTTGATTAGTTTAGTACGACAGCAATACTAACGCAATTTGTACCAAATAACCGAAAAAATTTTAGTCAATTAGTCGGAAACTAAAGAAGATATCCAAAAACCACAAATTGTCAAAATTACGCTTCCGGCAATTTTCCATCGAGGCGACGATATTTGAATAGCTTTGTATAGTTACCAATAGTCAGTACTAATTTGTACTGGAACCTGCAAACTTTTACTGGAAAAGTGTATGATAACCCAAAAATTTGCAAGAGAGCACTGAATCGAGAGCGTAACAACACGAGAGAGCTGCAAATTCTTGCTAGTGAAATTTTTACTAGCAGAAATTAGCTAGCAGAAGAAGAAGAAGAATAAATGTCAAAAGAATATATAAAAAGTGGTGTTACTAGCTCAGTTGATTTTGTGTATGTGTTTCGCCGCACGGCTTCTGATATCAAATTGAAAAATTTTGTTTGAATTTCTACTCACACTTACAGGTTTTGACAGTTTATGCCGCCAAAGCAAAAACAAAATACATGTAAATTTTTGTTTTTGTACTCCTGCTATCACCTTATATTGATTCGCCTTGGCACAAACAAAAGTAAAATGAGTGGAAATCATAATATTAATGATGTACTGGACAGTGTAAGTGCTTGTGTGTAAAG
>NW_023465576.1:0-8574 GCF_013731165.1 Rhagoletis pomonella | reverse complement strand
CTAAGTTCCATTGGCTCGTCAACATCGGTTCGATAGCGTAGAATTTTCTTGATGGCACAGTCGCGCTTTTCTTTGCTATCATCAAACAACATTGATAATAAGATATTTTCCGAATGCGCATAATATGAATTATCTTTAATTACTTTATTGACAATTTTGCGTAAACGAGGTTCTAGAAATCGGGACCAACCAATGAACTTGAAAAATAATGCACTGCCGTACACGACAGAGCTGTAATACTTGATATTGAAGTACATTGGCACATAACATTTAATTATAAATTCAACCAGAATTCTTAATTTTGCATCTGGATTTTCCGTTGTCACATATAATCGCAATAATCTAGCGGCCTTGGTGAGCCACCGAGAATGTACAATTTTCCCTGGTTTGATGTTAGCCAGATCCACCGGAACCGTGCCGCTAGAAATTGCATGGGCCATGTCGTATAAGTACTTCGAATCGGTGGAAAATTCAATTTTTTCTGGAGCAGGGGGCATATTTTGCAACTCAATTTTCTGGAAGCCGTCCACCACCTGAAAATATATAATAATAAAATAATTCAAAATGGTTGACAATTATAATAAATGAGTGATAGCAATAACTTACCGGAAGAGTTTCACAAGTTTCGATTTGACGGCTCAGTTTTCCGGTTGCCGGTCTTGGTCCAGTGCTGGTTGATTTATCCAAAGCTTCAAACAAATGCCGAAACGGAAGTTCGTTGAAGTGTAGAAGGCAAACGAACCAATGCAATGGTCTTTTTAACAGCAATTCGAATCGTCGTATAATTCCACCGTGTGGGCCAGTGTTTGTTGGCTCACCGTCAGTGCATATTCCAATTAATGCATCCAGTGATATATTTTTATCGTTGAAAACACCATTTAATTTGGTTGTTTTGTATTCAGCGGTTTCATGTTCCAGTCTTACGTAACCAATCAATTCAGAATTGGGTTCTCTCAAAATAACAAGATGAGGTTCTTTTACCATCCTAGTATGATACCTCTCATCAATTTTATCTATCGTTAAAGTATAATCTTTTCTGCCATCGAATGAAAACGCTAACAAATTGGTACAACTAACCGTTTGCGAAGCACTTCTTGTCTGCATTTCTCTTTTTCTCTGCGAACTTTCGATTTATCCATGATGAGAGGTTTCCCATGCTTATCTTTAATTTTAAAATCTTGCAAAAGAGCGGTTCCCAATGCTGATGCTACTCTGTCAGGCACACCAAATCTGTCACATACCAAGGCAAAGTTAAAACAATCGTATCTCTCTGTGTATTGTGAACTTGTGCTTCTATCCATATCTTCTTGAACCGGTGGCGGTGCGTATATTGAATCATCGGGATCTTGGTATGTTGGCATTGATGACATAGACGTTGCTCCTTGCTCTTCAGTTTCCATCACAAATGCATCCATTGTTAGTCTTCTCTGATTATGTTGATCGTGCATGAACTCTTTGAGGCGTTCGGGAACCCAGCCGCATGCACATGGAGCTGCCTTCAAATCGCATTTACATGTTCCAATGTAAAAAATTGTTTCCAGAGATTTTACATACTCTGTAAATTGTTGGGTGTAGTTTCTTCTCTTGATTTGCTCTTGATACTTGTCAAGCAATTTATTCAATTTATTAAATACACTTTTTTTCAGCATTATTTCCATACCAAGTTTTTCCCAAATTCCAATCAACTTATCTTGTACTTGAATAGTGAATGATTTATGGGAAAACTTTTTTTGTTCTGTTTTAGCACGTTCGCTTAAGTAAAAATAATATCTCAAGATATCCAGATGGGTTGGTAAATTAAGATCAGTTAAATCAGTAGACACACCAAAAACAGTAACATCATGCTTGGGTATATGACTCATTGGGTTTTCGATAGTTGTTGATGTAGTTGCTTCATCTTGCGGTGTAGAGGATGGTGGATTCATTGTAAACTTTTTGATTTGGAATGGTCACTTCACTTATTATTATTTTTTTAAATATTTTTTTTATCTGAAATTAGCACTTCACACTTTGAGTTCTTCAAAACGACTTAATGCATTCACAAAAACTGTTGCGTTATATATGGTCTACGAGACGAGGTAATAAGAATGAAATGGTAATTTCAATTCTACCTGCTGTGTCTTGTGGTGGCTTAAAAAAAACAACACAGCAATTTTACGATCTGCAATTGTGTCACAGTGATACCTTCATTGTTTAAAAGGGTTGCGGTGCATTCCAGTGATACCTTAATTGTTAAAATGGTTGCAAAAAACGCGCATTTCTTAAGAAGGTGCCTTAAAATACCCACAAAAAGGGTTGTAAAAACAACCTTCATTTCTTAAGTAGGTGCTATAAAAAAACTACACAAGTAAGTTTACGACATGCAGCTGTGTCTTAAAAAACGCACACAAGCAATTTTCCGATTTGCAATTGTGTCACAGTGATACCTTCATTTTTTAAAACTGTTGAATAAAAAACCCACACAACTATGTTTACGACATGCAAATGCATCACAGTGATGCCTTGGTTTTAAAAGGGTTGTAAAAACGCTAATTTCTAATAATTTTTTTAAATTTCTTTTCTATTACTAAGTTAAATTCATTTTTTCATTTACATATGTTCTGACTAAATAAATTTCTAAAGAGAAAAATAAACTCCAAAAAGAAAAAACATAGGCATTTCGCTGATTTTTTCATGTAAAGTGCAAAACCGGCGATTTTTTGATATGTTTGTATGGTGAACCCCCAGGGGGTGTGCCACTGGCATCGGTGGGTCGGGCCTCCAAAGTTAGTGGGGGTCGGTCATACATTTGGACTCGATTGGAGCACTCTAAATGGGTCAAAGTGGGATTTTTCAAAATTTGCCCCTACCCAAAAGTTCGACCCAAATTGGGGGACATCAGAATTCGTTTTAGAGGTATGGTTCCTTCGGCAAAGTTTCTTATTTTGATCCCTAGAATATGATTTTCACAGAGCAATGGGCGATTTTTTTGCCTCCCCACAAATCGACCCGGCCTAATATATATATATATAAATTAATATATTCTAATTATCTATCTCATTTATATCTCAACCGCGACCTAAGGAACATATCTTGATTTTCATAATAGAAACTTAAACTGAAATATAATTTTGTTATATTATTAACATTTATTTGTTTTATCCAAGTAATCTCATCTACAATACCTATTGATTTGAGCCAAAATGAACTTGAAATGAATTTGATACAGAGTTTTCTCTAAAACTACCTAATAATAATACTATAAAAATAAAACTGAACTTTAAACTAATGAAATGCCCTCAAAGTGATCAAAATGGACTAAAAGAAGACGTAAATAAAACATCTATTCCTGAAACGACATCAGAAGCGCCTACATCTAATCCGAAAAAGTATTTCACAACACAGGAAGCCATAGAAGCATTTAGGCAAGATCTAATACAAAAAGAGAAAAATATTTCGGCAATAATTGAGAGCTCACAACCCTTTTATAGACCTTTTCAGCTTCAATATGAAGATAATATTATGCTACGAATTCGCTGTACATATGATAGTGATTTCCTTCAACGTAAACTGAATATTTCTTGTTTTGAGTATCGCCAGGTTGCATTCGAGAAAATTCTAAGTAACGGTAAAATTGAAATTGTTGCTGGAGATGATACCACACTACGCTCAGATGTCACATTAATTGATATTAAAAGTTATAAACATGATATGGATATGGAAATTTTTTTAATTTTTAATACTATAATATGGATTTACCGTATTCATATGACATATAAAAATAATATAAATGTAATATATAAAAAGATTTATTTGATATTTGGTTTTCATTACTCAGCGGAGTGTGATCGATTAGTTAATAAAATTGGTGGTTCTAATACATACTTATGTTCACAATTATTTAAATAGGATTTGATTAGACTCTAAAAAAATAATATAAACTTTTATAGAAATTCATAAGACTAATTTTTAAACTAATTTAAAAAAAGCTCAAGCTATATAATGTCAGAGGAATATACGTTGGTTACAGACGTTCAGGGAGTCTATTTTAATAAGAAATTTATTGCTAAAGAAGTCAGCATATAAACATATGATTCACATGTAACAACGTTTCTTATTCAACCTCCTTTTGAAGAATCCAAGTTAACGATACGGGATAAAACAACTAACAACTGGTTATATCATAATCATCATGGAATAAAATGGGAAGAGGGTGATTCGACTTTAATGACTATTATTGAATATATCCATTCATTAATGAAATGAAAAAATTATATATTCTATGCTAAAGGATTGGAGAAAATCAGATGGATTCAACGCTTATTCGGATACGATATTATTTTATATAATTTAGATGATTAAAATTGTCCAAACTTAAAGAATTTATATATTAAAAATTCAAATATAAATACTTGTAAATATCATAAAAATTCTATGATATGTGCTGAAAAAAATGTAATAATAGTAAGAAAATGTATGTCTTCATTAAATATCTAATAATAAATAAATAAGTAATTATAAAACTTTCTTTTATTTCAAATTAAATTTTATTTGTTCTCATCATCAACATCAACAGGCCTTTCCATTCATATACATATTAAATACTTAGCAATCAACTATGTACACATTACTAACACACTTTTCTAGGGGTGGAGCATCTATATATGTATATACATATGTACGTATGTACGTTTGTATATATTTCTGACTGCATACCAACACACTTTACTAATTTTCGACATATAAACCACCTGGTATCAGATTTCTTAGATTTCCATCAGCGGTACACCCTGTGATCGATTCCGGTTCTGAATGGTATCGGATTTCTCGGATTTCCATCAGCAGAACACCCTGTGATCGGTTCCGGTTCCGGACTCAGATTTGTCACCAGCGGCATCTTGCGGCTTTTATTTGGGTTCTGAACTTGGATTACGATCGGCGACATCTTTTGGCGGAGCAGCAAAGCTTGCGGCAGAGCACCAGCAAACCGTATAGCGGTTTCCGATTCTGGACCAGTGCGAGCAGCGCTGCTAGCAGTAATATACTAATCGCTTAAAATGATATAATAAAATTGTAAAGTGGATAAACTAAATTTATATGGACATTGAATTTTTAATTTTCACTTCACAATTTCATAGAATGAGAACTGCCCCCCTGAATATTGGTTTTATTTTCTATTAAAGAATTAACACTTTGCACTTTAATAACACGGTGTTGCAAAATAAAAAAAAAAAATCTTTTAGTTTGTGATAGGCTTGTCTGATCTGTTCTTTTAGTGTAAATAAAACGACGTTATTTCACTTACGGCCCAACGTTTCGCTAATCTTCTTAGCATCTTCAGGGGCGTGTTTATTTTATTATCTGTTACAAAAATATAAATACATACATATATATATGATAGTAAGTAAAGGAACAAATACACATACATATACATAAGTACATATAAAAATTGCAAAAGAACATCCGAGATATTGAACACAAAAAATACTCACATAAAATTCGT
Source organism: Rhagoletis pomonella (assembly GCF_013731165.1). Classification (NCBI taxonomy): domain Eukaryota; kingdom Metazoa; phylum Arthropoda; class Insecta; order Diptera; family Tephritidae; genus Rhagoletis; species Rhagoletis pomonella. The sequence goes on along the minus strand of NW_023465576.1, from coordinate 3,092 downwards.
CATTGAATTAACTAAATCTACTTTAATCCATACCACCTTCTGTGGTAGCTTTGTCTAAACTAAAAACTAAATTTGAATTCTATAAGCATAACAAGTAGGCGGCAGAAATGTCATCGGTGTCTTCTTTTTTGTGTATTGTGTTTCCCCTTTTTTGCAAGATCCTTAAACTTTCTAATGTGTATCTGGTTTTTTCTCGTTTTTCTATGTCGATAATTTTTGTGTTTGCTAAATCTGCTGAGTGCCCAGTAGTTCGTATGTGTTGTGAAAGCGCTGTACTAGTTTTTTTGTTTTTTTTATATCTGTTTCATGTTCGTTTAATCGCGTACCATTACATTTAATTTCATAAACTACGTTACTTTGTTGTTGAGCATCTATTGAGCATTTTGTTTTTGTAAAAACTGTGGATAATGTGAAATTAGATTTGTATGCAAGTGTTATGTTTTGTTGTTTTGCAAAGTCGTGGCCGAAGTTTTCGGTCAGCTTTGGAATGTATGTGACACTGTGGTATCTTTTTGTTGTGTTTATTGCATCTGTGCTTGAGATTCTCTTTTGATGATTGTTCGTTTGCATTATTTTTTGTTTTATTAAGTTGTGTATTAAATGTTCAGGGTAGCTGTTGCTTTTTAGGATCTTCTTAATTTTTTCAATGTTTTCTTCATGGAATTGTTTGTGGCTTATTGTTAATATTTTGTTTATGAGGTTTTTCGCGGTATTTATTTTGTATTTCGTTGGTTGCGAAGAGAAGATATTTATCAGGCGACCAGAAGATGTAGGCTTGCAATACCAGTCCAGAAGAAGGCGATTTTCGCTTCTATGTATACGCGCGTCTAGAAAAGGGATGCTTGAGTTTTCTTCCATTTCCATGGTGAATTGAAGTTTGTTGTGGTATTTGTTCAGATGTTGGAGGATAATATTAGCGTCATTACGTCATCTACATATTTTGTTATAAATTTAATGTTAATATTAAGTTTTTTGAGCTCTGAAATTGTATTTTCGAGTAAATCGTCCATCACGATGTCAGCAATTATTGGTGAAAGGGGGTTGCCCATTGGCATTCCAAAGGTTTGTGTGTATAAATAATTGTTGTCTTTAAGACAAAAGTCCAGAATATTTTGAAATTTGCTTTTTGGAATGTTCGTCACCTTTTGTAGTTTCTCCCAGTGAAAAACCCTGGCGACTTAATGGGTATAGACTCGATAAGTGCACCAGTGTTTTTTATTGGAAATATAAGAAAACAAAAGCACCAGGTTTTCGTTTGAAATACAATTAAGTTTGACGGTTTATTTAATAGGTATATTAAAATTCAAGGGGGCTTACAATATTACCTTGATTATGAAGTGGTGTAGTGGCGGAACGTCCGTAATCGCTGGTGATTGAAATCCAATGAAAGTTTAAAAAGTTAGAAACTGAAGTCGAACCCTCTAAACGGTTTGAAGAGTTCCGTTTTCAGGGGAAATTTAACGAAAGTGCACTGACAGGAAAAGTGCAGTTTTTCTTTTTGTCTTGTTTCACATACGAATGTGTATGTGTGTGCATCTGTTAAATTAACATTAGGGTGGTACACCCGATAATTTACTTTAAGTATTTGATTTAGCGTGGAGGCCTAAACATACCGGCCCCCTTGCTATAAGCAACGTTTCAAAGATGGTTCAGCCACCACACCTTACATTTACATTTATTTACATTGTAAATTATGTTCTTAACTTTGTGAATTCTGCCGCAGATTGGTCCTTGCCCGGGGATCTAGTCCGCACGTTCTCCGGTCCTCCTTGCAATCTCTAGCTACGGGGAAAAATGGAAGAAAAAGCTAGTAAGGAAAAAAGGTGTGGTTGATCATTTCCTTGCACTTTTATTTAAATTCGGTATGTATTCATGAATACTAAATATAAAATTTTAACTGTTTTGTCACATTTGGTGAGCTCCTGATATAATCAGCCCGAACATGGAAGCTTGCGCCAGTAAACCGCCGATCGTTGTTGGCGGAGTGCCACATACCATGACCTGGGCGTATACATCAGCGCCAAGTGTTAGTCGAGTGGGGGTGGCCCGATAGAACTGTGGATCCGCCAGACGCATAAATTGAAACGGCGTCGCTATCGTTGGGTCGATGTTAGCCGCGGGGCTGAGTCGGTTGTATCGCGTAACTAGCCTGGCCTGAGTAATTACTCGTTCCGCGACCCCGTACTTTCCTCGCAGCACGAGGGAACATGTTTTCGCGCGGGCGTTGCTGACTTCGAGCTGAAGCTCCCGTGCTAGGTCCCTGTCGATGGTACTGCTGGGGGCGCAAGAGTCAATCAACGCCCGCACCAGATGAAGTCGCCCGCCTGACTCGATTCGTACAATTGCGGTTGGGGCGATGGCTACGAATGAGCGCATTATTGGTGCTGGAACCGCGATTGTTTTTAACTTGCCTGTCCGGAATCCACCCGATGGAATGCGTTGGATGGTGAGGGAGGAACGGTCGCCACGTCGGTGTCGTGCGGCCCTTATTGCTTGCCAACGCGACGAGCGAAAAGGACGAGTTTCCGCGCCATCACGCTGGCTGCAATTACTCTTGCGCCAAAATGAGCGAAAAGGACGAGTTTCCGCGTCATCTCGGTGGCCAGAATTGGTTCCGCGCCGATATGAGCGAAAAGGACTAGTTTCCGCGTCATTTCGTTGACCGCCCGTTGGATGTGTGTGTGTGAGCACTGCTGGCATGGGACTGTCTGCTTCAAGTTCGTGCTGTAGCGGCGGTCGAATCTTGCGGGTTTTCAAGCCGCCGTCTGGTGGTGAAGGGATTATCTCTTCCCGTCTTTCCACCTCTTCTGCCTCTACCTGCTTCGCCCATGACGTCGTTTGCTCGGAAACGTAGAGCGAAATCGCTCCGTCAGAGCCGTCGTCGTTATCGGGGTGATTTTCCGTCATTTCCCTTGGATCGCCGTAGTCTTCAATATGCAGGGAGGTATGGTGCTTTTCGTCGCAGCGGTGGCATCGGTCATTGCTTCCACATATTTCTATCCGATGGAATGGCGACAAACAGTTGGGACAGTACCGATGTATCATAATCGCCCGCAACCTTTCCTCTGCGGATTTCCCTCGGTATATGGGGC
>NW_023465575.1:0-8574 GCF_013731165.1 Rhagoletis pomonella | reverse complement strand
TGCCAAAGGTGTGATTTTGATGCAATATAGTTTTAACTAGGGATGTGCCGGATAGAGATTTTGCCGGATAACCGGATTCTGGATACCATGTAAAAATAAGAGCCATATTCGGATATCCGGTAGACTGCTGCGCTTTATAAATTTCACAATATTGTCGAATCGAATGCGTAATTAAAAATACATAATTTCTTCGCTAAAATCCAATTAATAAAATAATCCTTTATTAATAATAAAATAATCCTTTATGCAATATCGAAGTGCTTTTGTCAACATCGTGCGGTCGTGTTTTTAATCGCTCCGCCTTTCTGCATAATTATCTAAAATGCATTGCTTTTTTGCTGATTATTTTTTAGTATTCTGCAAAATAATCAAATCGAGATAGAGACTCTCATACCATAAATTGGTTATACATAAGTGTTTTAATTGTGGATAAGAAATCAATAATACTTAGTATATCTAAACTTTTTCTTGACAATTAATATAATTTTATAATGACTTGTTGTTGTGGGCAAAGAGTGGAGCGCGCTCAGTCCAAAGTGCAGTGCTCGAAATGCAACGAGTTCTTTCATTTACAATGTGTTGGTATTCAGCAGGCAGATCTTGAGTATCTGCTGAGCTCAAATACCCCTTTTCTCTGCAATGAGTGTAGAGCAGAGCGCCGTAATTCCCTTCGCTCCCCTCATTCTGCCATGGAATCGAGTGCTATACGACAAGGTAAAAATGACCAAGGCACTGCTGAACATTCATCTGATTTAATGCATGATGAGCCGAGCGAAGTAAAATTATTGAAAGCTGAGCTACTCTCTTCTGTAAATGCATTGCAAGACGACAACAAATGTTTGCGAGAACATATCGATGCTCTTCAATCACAAATTGACGATTTGCGCGCAAAGCTTGAGGGCAACAACTCTACTTTGGCACACTTGTTATCTGAGCTCAAGGTGCATAGACAGTCAATTTCCCATTAACCAAAATAATGAAATGAATCTTAATAATTCAAATTCTGGAAGTGCCGCGGGCAAGGCCAGCACCACGAAAGAAAAGAATGTGCGTAAATATGTTCAGCGCTGGAACTAAGCGCTGCTTTAAGATGGAAATGGTTGCACCTCTCTCCATTTCCGACTTCAGTGACAGCTGATGAGTTAAAAAGCTTTATTGTAAAACAAACTGGCTTACAAGAAACTTCCATCGTTTGCAACGGCCTTACTAAGAAAGGTGTTGATCCCACATCCTTGAGATACCTCAATTTTAAGGTTGGAGTTGATGCTCATTCATATTCGAAGTTGTTATTGCCTGAGCTTTGGCCTGCAAACATCGTTGTGCGTCCTTTCAAGTTTTCATCAAAAAACTAAGTTCTCCAACCGATGTCCGACGGCAATCGGTTGGATCAGATGGAAATTGTAACAAATTAAAAATTTATTTTCAAAACATGGCCGGAGTTAGAACAAAGTCTCAGCTTGTTCGATTATTTAGTTCACATGAAGCATATGATGTTTTCGTTATCATCGAGACGTGGTTGAATGAAAACTTTTTCAATGAGGAATTTTTTGACTCTAAAATTTATAACGTATTTCGCAAGGATAGAGATCCAAACCTAACCGGATGTATAAGCGGTGGTGGGGTTCTCATCGCGGTACATTGCAAGCACCATGCTTCCCAGATAGTACTAGCCAATAGTAATGGATTGCTTGACCAAATTTGCTTGCACATTCGTGGCATCTCGGACTCCGTTTTTATTTGTGCATCATATATTCCACCCAACAGTTCGCATGATCTATATACTGCTCACGTTGACAATGTTACAACATTGGCTCTGGACAAAGTTGGTGGCGATCATCTCTGCGTGTTGGGAGACTTTAATCTATGCGATGTTAAATGGTCAACGACTATTTCAAGTTCTGCACTAATTGCATGTGGGATCAAAAGACCTAATGAAATTTATTTAATTGATAGCTTTCTAAGTATAGACATTAAGCAAATTAACTGTTTTCCTAACAGTCTTGGTCGAACGTTAGACTTAATATTTCTAAGTAACAATTTAAATTTTTCTTTGCTTGAATGCACTTCCCCTATTACAAAATCGGATATGCATCATAAGCCTCTAGTTCTTGATCTTGAGTTTTATAAATATTCTGTAACTAATAATGATACATCAAACTTCTCTCTTAATTTCAAGCGGTGTGATTTTTCGAATCTGAACAACCTCTTGCAGCATGTTAACTGGGATAACTTGTTCTCTTGTCTGGATACCACTAATAGTTTTGAAGTTTTTAGATCCACTGTGGTGGATATATGTAAAAGTTGTATACCACTGGTTTCAAAGAAGAAATACAGGGTTCCCTGGCACAACGCTGCCTTGATGAAGCTGCGAAATTTGAAAAATAAATTCTTTCGTAAATTTAAAAACAGTCGTAATACTGTTTTTTTTTGCTAATAAGTACAAGGATTATGAAAAGCAATTCGTGTGTTTAGAAAAGTTTTTGCACAGAAACTACATTTTGAATCTGGAAAGAAACCTAAAGTCAAACCCGAAATCATTTTGGAATTTTGTTAATTCAAAAAAAAAAACAGTATCCAACATTCCGTCATCTATTTTCCTTGGTGACAAAGTGGCTGATACTCCTGCGGATGCGGCAAACCTTTTTGCTGAATATTTTTTGGCCAATTTTGCATCCGATTCTGACAATTGTGACAACATTTGTTTCAACATTCAGCCTGTTTTAAATTTCGGCAATCTTGTATTGTCATCTGAGGATGTCATTAATGGCATTTCTCGACTTAAGCCCTCGTCAAATACTGATGTCGATGGTTTGTCTGCGATTATATTTAAGCAGTGCGATTCCCTAGTTTATCCACTCTTATTAATTTTTAACAATTCCCTTTCGTCGGGTTCTTTTATTGGCGCGTGGAAATTAGCTCTGATCTCACCTATTTTCAAGAGCGGCAATAAAAATGATATTGGCAATTATGGGCCCATTTCGAAACTCTCTGCCACAGCAAAGCTCTTTGAATGCATAATTCAGGAGAAGCTATTATTCTTTGTTAAGAATATCATATGCCCAGAACAGCATGGCTTTGTTCCGGGACGGTCAACTGTGTCTAATTTGGCTATCTTCTCTGATGACTGCACCGCAGCATTTCAGTCGGGTTGTCCAGTTGACACAGTATATACTGACTTCTCCAAGGCGTTTGATCGGATTTCACACAAAATTCTGATAAAAAAGCTAGCCTTGATGGGTTTCCATTCGGTGTTTTTGAATTGGATTGAGTCGTACCTACACAATCGCCGCTGTATGGTGGTAGTTGACAACGCTCGGTCTCTTCCTTTCGTCGCCTGCTCAGGTGTTCCGCAAGGTAGCATCTTGGGCCCTCTGTTCTTTGTGTTGTTTATCAACGACATCTGCTCCTGCTTTTCTGCAGTAAGATTTTTGCTTTATGCGGATGACCTTAAAATGTATTCTGTAATCAATAGCATTCAGGACTCTGCATTGATGCAACTAGATCTCGATAGATTGAGTACCTGGTGTAGTAACAATCGGTTAACACTCAACATAAGTAAGTGTTTTCATATTACGTTTTCGAAACGCTTAAACACCATTGAAACTTCGTATCACTTATCTAATACGACTCTGGCGAAGGTAAGTGAGTTTAAAGACTTGGGAGTAATTTTTGATTCGAAATTTGCTTTTACAAGTCATGTTAATCTATGTATTTCGAAATCTTATGGCATGCTTGCTTTTGTTAGGCGTCATAGCGGAGATTTCACTGATCCTTATACGCTAAAGCTCTTATTCTCAGCGTTTGTGCGTTCCAAGCTTCAGTACGCTTGTTTCATTTGGTCGCCATATCACAAGGGCCACATAGGAAGAATTGAACGGATTCAAAAAGTATTTTTAAATTTTGCTTTGCGCCACTTATGCTTCTCGTATCCTATACCTACTTACGAAGCACGATGCTTATTAATAGATCTAAAGTCATTGCAGAGCAGGAGAACAATTTTGTCGCTGTCGTTCGTTTTTGACTTGTTACGAGGCTCTGTTGATTGCCCTGTGCTTCTTCAAAGAATTCTGATAAACATTCCGCGTAGAGCTCTTCGTAAGTCCGAGTTTTTCCATGTTGGTTTGTGTAGAGCTCTTTATGCTAAAAATTCTCCAATTACTAGAGCTTTGATTGAGTTCAACAGAATTGCCAAACTCATCGAGATAGATATTTTAAGTTCGAAAAATCACTTCATGAGCTCTTTAATAAATTTTTATAACTAAGGTATTTTTATATTTTATTAACTTAATTGCTGTAGCCTATAAGATCTTGTATACTGTTTGGCTAAATAAATAAATAAATAAATAAATAAATAAATAAATAAAAAGATAACTTTCACGTCTACAAACTTGATTTATCTGTTATTTTTGGTAAATAAAAGAAAGTCAAAGATAAAAGATAAACAACAATGAACGCTTACATATCATCCTGCTTCCCGCATAATCCCGTAATGCTCCATTGTTGCAATTAGGGAATCCAATCCCGCATAAAAGTCGCAATCTCGCAAGCTTGCGGGATCGAGGTCATGCGGGACTGAAAAAAATCATATTATTTCCTCTAAACAGTTATGTTCAAAATTGATATGTAAAAAGACGATTTGATTTAGAAAATCGACGTAATTACTTTTAATTAGGTTGACTTTTTTGACAATATATCCGAAGGAATGGTAAAGTCTTTAAAGCTTCATCTTTTAAATTCGACCTTATTTTATTGCACAATCAGGACCTTTTGATTTTGGTGAATATGCACGGTTTCGTAGGTATATAGTCAAAATCGCTATATCTGTCGGGTATTTGTTAGACAAAAATATATCATAATAAGAGTTACTGCAGTGTTTTGTCCGATCTGAAACAATACCCGATCGCTGTAATCCCAAATGTAGCTAAAACGTCAGTGATTCTGGATTATTCAAATTTAACTAAGTTTTCCTGTTTTTTCGCGTATATTTTTTATCGTTTTATATTTGAAAATGGCGTTCTATATAACATACTCTTGAAAATTACACCCGAGCTGATTATGTGCCTCAAATAGAACCAAAGTTATCAGTATTCGAAATTTAGCATCTGAACGGAAGCTCAAGAAAAAGAAAATAAATATTTCCGCTGGCATACTGGCCTGTGTGCATTATACTTTTTCCGCTATTTTTTTCCCGTTATATTTGGATTTTTCTTAAAAAGTGCTACAATATTCTTGGTTCCATTCGGGGTTTTGAAAGCCTTTGGTTTCCTGTTCCTTTTTCCAATTAATAGCTATCACGTTCGTACGTTCGTCTTCTTCTTTTTATTTGGCGCTGCAACCGCCTAAAAACTTAAACAGTCGGCAGTGTTGATCCGGCTTTACTCGGACTTAATTCGGATCAACTGCAGTTAATTCCCGAGTAGATCAACGCTACGGTCTGTTTGTGCTTTAAGCGATTTTGGCCGAGTTCAAAAAAGCACGCCAGTCGTTTCTCTTTTGTGCCAACTGACGCCAATTGGAAATGCCAAGTGAAGCCAAGTCCTTCTCCACCTGATCTTTCCATCGCAGTGTGGGCCTCCTTCTTCCTCTGCTGCCACCAGCGGGTTTCAGAGCTGGAGCTTCGGTGTCCATTCGAACGTCATGGCCAAGCCAGCGGAGCCGCTGTTGTTGTTGTTGTAATAGCATACGAACTCCCCAAAGACTTTTGGGGAGTGTTGCTGGAGTGACAGTCCTTGGCCAGATATAAATCTGGGTCGTTCCGGTTACGTAGACCCGACTGTCGTGGGAACGAGCGGAGCCGCTGTATTTTAATTCGCTGCACTATGTCCATGTCGTTGTAAAGCTCATACAGCTCATCGTTCCATCGTCTGCGGTATTCGGCGTCGCCAACGCGTAAAGGCCCGTAAATCTTCCGCAAAATCTTTCTCTCGAATACTCCAAGAGCCGTCTCATCGGTTGTTGACATTGTCCATGCTTTTGCGCCATATACCAGTCGAGAGAGGACTTTACTCCTGAATTGCCTACCCACTCCAAAGTAGCACTTGTTTGCAAGAGTGATTCTGCGTTGGATTTCCATGCTGACATTGGGTAGGTTCAGAAGACGCAGCAGTTGAGCGCAACCGTTGCTGAAAAAAATCAGTGATCGTTATGCGTCTTCTGAGCGGCTTGATACATTGGGCCATATGAATAAAAAATAAGAAATTGCTTTTTCTTAAATATCAGACATTTTACTCAATTTATTCAAACAAAATTGAAGTAAACGGTATGAAATTTTAAGAAAAAGCAATTGCTTAGTTTTTTTCATACGGCCCATTAGCTGTAAAATTTAACTCTCAAAGGTACACACCAACATGTCGTCTCAAATGATCAGAAAAATATTACGATCATTTAAAATGCAACTGGGCAGTTGATCAGAAGCACACAAGATCGCGTTCAGAAGGTGCAATCGCAACAGTTACAGAGCCGTTGCGCCTTCTGAACGTGCCTATTATTATCGGCGCTAATGCTGGTTCCCAAGTAAACGAAATTCTCTACTTTCTCGAAATTACAACTGTCAACAGTGACGTGGGTGCCAAGGCGCGAATGTGCTGTCTATTTGTTTGATGACAGGAGATACTTCGTCTTGTCCTCGTTTACCACCAGACTCATTCACGTTGCTTCCTTATCCAACTTGGAAAAGGCAGAACGGACTTCTCGTGTTTTGTTACCGATGATGTCGAAGTCATCGGCATAAGCCAGTAATTGTACGCTCGTGTAGTTCCTGAGCGGTTCAGTTCTGCAGCTCTTATTATCTTCTCCAATATCAGATTAAAGAAGTCACATGAGGGGAGTAACCTTGTCTGAAACCCCGTTTTGTGGCGAACGGACGAAAGGTCTTTCCCGATTCTGACGGAGCTGGTGGTATTGCTCAACGTCATTTTACACAGCCACATCAATTTTGGTGGGGATTCCAAATTCAGACATAGCGACGTATAGCCAAATCATTTTAGTGCTGTCGAAAGCGGCTTTAAAGTCGACAAATAGCTGGTGAGTGTCCATCCTTTTCTCGCGGGTCTTTTCCAAGATTTGTGAATACCTGGTCTAAAGCCATACTGATACGGCCCAATCAGTTCATTGACGGAGGGCTTCAGAAGGCTGATCCCGCGGTAGTTTGCGCGAATGGCGGGTTCGCCTTTCTTGTGGATTGGGCAGAGCACACTTATCGTCGACTCCGTCATCATCGACTGCGGGCTCGGGTTCTTCTCCACAACTTTCTGTGCTGCTACCATTCAGTAGGGTGGAAAAGTGTTCCCTCCATAATTTAAGTACGTTCTGAACATCGGTAACGTTCGTCATGGATTTTAATAACTCGCGAAACGGTCTTCCTTGACACTATTGCTTTTTTAGCGATGGTTTCGAAAGTCCAATTTTGATTTTCTTTAAAAAATCTATCAATTTGTTCACACACTTTTATTTCTTCCCTCAGTTCGAAACCAAAACTTATCATATGGCCTTAAAACTTTGCATGATAACTTTTGTACATTTATGAGTGGTATCTCGATTTGGAAATAATAATAAAATTTTACATTTGATAAGTTTTGCAGGTAAAATTACGTGTACTAATTACGTCGTGCGCAACCCTTAGTAGGTTGAATAAGGAAATGAATTAGCAACAATAGTTTACGTGGTGTGCGTTTCTCAATCGTTAGCGCTTCTGACTTTGCTCATTGATGATGCGATCAATCTTCGAGGAGATGTGGTGATTTCCGAAATAGCACCTACAACTTCTACCGCATAGACTATGCTGCTTTTTCCATTTTTCCTAAAAAACATAATCGTGGGACAATGCTCATTAACAATATTGAAATGTTAATAAGCCACAATATATTGACAAAAATAAATAGTTTAGGATAAGCCTGCCTGAAACTGTACTATAAAGCAAGTTAATGTATAGAATTGACAATAACAACCACGCTGTCAAATTTAAATAGCGGCGAATCAGCTGCACTTGATAGTAGTCGGGTTAATGAGGAAGTCAATTAACAAAAAGAGGTTACGGGGTGTGCATAGGTCAGTGGTTAGCGCTTCTGACTTTGCACATCGATGATGCGGGTTCGGTCCATGTTGAGGTTTAGAAAAAGAAGTCTGATGTGGTATTCTCCGAAGTAGCAGCTACAACTTCTACCGCTTAAACTTTGTTGCTTTTTGCATTTTTTCTAAAAAACATAATCGTGGCGCAAAGCTCAATAACAATATTGAAATAATTTGTGTCGTTGTTTTTGCTCTGTTAGTATTCGTGGTTCTTTTTATTATTATATTACATAAAGTTCACACAGAAAAGTGAAATATATTCACCGCATTTCCGTAAAATATATCTGCTCCAAAAGGCAGGTTCTTTTTTTTTCCCACCCTTGACAGAAGAAATAACTAAGATTTTTTCTCATAGAAAAGTGAGTTGGAATTTTTTTCGTATTTGTTAATAACTCATTATGCAACGCAGTGTATGGTCTACTTTCACTTAAGAAAGGAGAAATATGAAATATGGTCCTACTGCCAAAGGTGTGATTTTGATGCAATATAGTTTTAACTAGGGATGTG
>NW_023465574.1:0-8574 GCF_013731165.1 Rhagoletis pomonella | reverse complement strand
CCATTTTCAATACCATCCGTCCTACGCCAGAAATCAGTACACGTACCAAGTTTCGTTAAGATATCTCAATTTTTACTCGAGTTATCGTGTGCACAGACGGACGGACGGACAGACAGTCACCGCTTAATCGATTTCTCTTTTCATTCTGATCATTTATGTATACATTTGTCTATATCTATCTCGATTCGTTTTGCCTGTTACAAACAACCGTTATGTGAACAAAGTTATAATACCCTTGTGCACAAGTGCGCTCGGGTATAAAAATTATTACAGGTAATTATTAGGTTATTACATAGATACATAGGTTATAAAAATCGATGAACGCAAAACTTATTTTCGTTTGTTTGCGCCCTTTACTTTCTTGAGTGGTGGTTCGCCCACTTGTTCAGAGTCTGTATCGGATGAGGATATGTCTTCATTTGGAAAAAATCAATTGTTTTTAATCAGTCAGTTAACTTCATTTTTGTGACTTACCATCGGAGGAAACTCCCATTGTATATTCTTCTTCTTCATCTTCATTGTCGGGATCGTACGTCTTTTGCGACCACCAACAAATTTCAGCCACCAGCGAATCGAGCCTTTTGCCTTTATATCGCGTTTCCATTGGCATTGCCACTTGATGGAAGCGCTCGCCATGTTCATCCGACTCTGAGGCTAGCTGCTTGCTGAAGTATTCGAGATGGTGATGCAAGAAGTGAATTTTGAGGGACATATTCACTCCAATTTTCTGGAAGTAGTGCAACATCTTGGTCACAAGAGCGGGGTAATTGTGTGCTCGCGTACTTCCCAAAAAATATCGTATGACTTTCTTCACTGCTCTCCACGCAAAGTAATCATTACCGTCTAAAGCACCTTTAAGTTCCTTTGATTTCATGAGCTTTCGTATATCCGGCCCATTCAGAACACCTTCCTTCAATTTTGCTTCGCTGATTGGTGGGAAAATATTTTTCAAACAATCAAGAATTTTCGGTTGCTTCACAATGGCCTTGATGAAATTTTTTACGATTCCCAGTTTGATTGGAGAGGGGGCATGAGGACGTTCTCCATTGGCACCAGTGGATCATTAACGCAGTTGTGTCCTTCCTCCGTTGGATCTCGAGCAAGCCAGTCATGCGTTTCGTATTGGTTTCCTTTAACTCGGGTATCCCAAAGACACAAGAAACACATGTTTTTCGTATAGCCTCCTTGGAGACCTCTTAGCATCGCCACGACTTCAGATCACAACTGATCCGCCACATGTGATCAGTGTAGCAAACTTTATCCAAAATTATTTTCATGGAATCGTATGTTTCGCTCATGTCTGTGCTGTAGCCAATGGGAATGCTTGGTTTTTTATTATATTTATGTTGCAAAACGACTTTCAGGCTTGATTTCGAAGAATCGATGAACATTCGCCAATCAGCTGCGACATAATTAACGGTCATCGAGTCCATCAGTCCCTTTATATCGTGGCAGTAAACAAATGTGTTCCCTTCGTTGAGTGTGTAGTACCGTTGGAATAGCAATTGTCGTCTTCGAAATCCGGTGACTTTGACATTAGGCTCCAAATTGTTGCCTTCTTTCAAAAGCAGGGCAAGTTTTTCTGCTTCACGTTGAGAAAGGTTTAATTCTGCAACAATCTTGTCCATTCTTGCTTGTGATATTGGAATTATTTTGTTCGATGGGCCGGCTTCTGGTGTTGGTTTATAGGTTTCAATAGAAAAAGAAGTTTCTCTGTCAGGACTTGGAAGCGGTGGAATTGGTATTTCATCCGAATGCGGTAGAGGTATTTGTGCACTTTTAACAGATATGTAAACTCTTCGTTTAAGGCCTTTACGATTTACTCCACATATTTTGTTTGCGCAAGCGTAACAGTTGTCGGAATTGTGCTCTCCTGGATCAGTCCAAATCATTGGTACACCAAAACCAAGTGAACTGCGTTTCCCTTGGATCCACATGTTAAGACCATTGTAGCACGTTTTACAAATTTTGTCTGGGACCCACGAAACGCCGCGAATTATTTCGGAATCAAAATAAAGTTTAAAAGCGCGCTCCACTTGCTCAGTGAGTAATGCAGTATTTGTTGAAAAAGCTCTTTTGCCACAAACGTAACAAAATAAATTGATATTTTCTGGACAATTTGCACTCATTTCGGTTTTATACTTTTATTACTTTTTCGTCACTTTAAAAAAATCGTACTTTACGCGTTCGGAGCATTGTGTACAAATACAAGTGAGATATCTTAGCAATAGACGTCATCCTGGGCCACAGCTGCGATCATCTGTTTTTTAGAGTTGCTTATTTTGGTCTTAACTGCTCTTTTTTGACCTGAGTTGCATTAAATAGTCTCTTAAAACTTGGTAGTATTTGTTGTTCAAATGGTAACATATATGCCCAAAAACTTGAAAAATATTAAATGATTGCTTTTTAAAAATGCTATTTACAAAATTTCATTTTGATTGCGACATTAGAAATATTCAGATTATAAAAGTTTTTCACATATGTTTTAAGATTTTAAATCTTTTAAAAAGTACGGTAGAATGCAACAATGTGCTTGAATTTTTTTTGCATCTTCGTCAGCTTATTCGTTTGCAGACTAGAAGAATGGCGAACAGCCATCAAAATACTGATTCAAAATACCCACCTTTCACTGGACACACAAATGGGTGCGCGCAGCAATATTCAGCCCTAATGGTAAGTTAATTTCATCGTGCGGTGATGACAAGTTAAGAATTTGCGATACATTTTCAGGCGAATGTGTGCGAATGTTCACCGTGGGAAGAGGTATGGGACGACAGCTGGCATGGCATCCAGACGGTAATCTGGTGGCTTTAGCATTAAGTTGTAACCGCGTTAAGATACTTGACATAGCTGAAGGCGAGCTAATACAGTGCATTCGTCGCCGGATAATGATGTTGCATTTCCCTCAAGTGGAAATTTCTTGGTGACTGGCGGCGATGACGATACAATTGGATTGCTTGATTTATTAGAAGGTCGACCTATTTATACACGGTAGTAGTGCACTTCAGCGGAACCATATAATATTGTTACGATTATCCTCGAAACCTTGAGGGATTTCCCAAATATACTCGGGCTCGTATCGCTGGATTGTTAAATAAAGGCTAACGATGACCGAATTGTAGTACAATTAACTTTATTGTACAACAAACAATTTACAATACTTGCTAATACAGTAAAAACACTTTACAATACTTGTTAAAGCAATAACAACGCTTTACTACTTGTTAACACAATTAAACTTATAGCTTGCTTATTCGCAACTCGATTCTCCGCTAACTTTACTTGTAGCTTGCTGACTTGTAACTAACTCACCTCGTGGTGGCGGCGCCCTTATATACCTGCGCTGGCACTTATGGCAACTCTAGAACATTCTGAAGTTTATCGCTCATTCTCTTTCTCTCGCTGTTCGCAGTGTTCATCCAACTTGACGTTTCTCTTTGTGGAACATTCTACGTCATTCTTCGAACATTCTGCCTATTTCTCGTTGTTCGCTTTGTGTTGCCGCAGTATTCGCCACACTGCCCTCCACCTAAGTCTGATCGTCCCGATCAGACACACTTGCGGTTCCAAACGCTGCAAGCCTTTCCAAGTGGACCACCTTCATCTTGTTTCTTGGTCTCCCGACGGTCTGGATCCGATACACTACGTCATTTAGCCGTTTTACGACCTTATACGGACCTTCCCAGTTGCATTGTAGTTTTGGGGACAAACCTTTCTTTCGTTGTGGATTGTACAGCAACACCAAATCTCCTTCCTGGAAACCCTCGGAATTCATCGCCTTATCATACCTGGCTTTCATCTTGTCACTCATAATTTGTGTGCGCTGTCTCACAAGAGCATGTATCTCTCTCAGCTCCTCTTCCAGGATGTTTGACGTCTCTTTTCCAATCCTTCTAGCATCACCAGTCACCCCAAACTTCAGATCACTAGGCAAACGGAGCTCACTGCCGAATATTACCCTTGCAGGAGTTTTACCCGTTGTTTCATGCACTGCTGACCGGTATCCCATCAGGAACAAGGGTATGCGGACATCCCAATCTTTTTGATTCTTGTCCACGACCTTCCGCAAATGCTCTTCCAGGGTTCGGTTGAACCGTTCCACCATGCCGTCTGATTGGGGATGAAGAGCCGTCGTTCGAGTTTTCCGGATACCCAGTATCTGGCACATCTCTTGGAACACTGCCGACTCAAAATTTCTTCCCTGGTCAGAGTGCAGCTCTATAGGTACACCGTATCTCGCAACCCAATTGTAGGTGAATACCTCCGCTACAGTTTTAGCTTCCTGGTTTGGAATCGGGTATACCTCCGGCCATTTGCTAAAGTAGTCCATAACCACAAGGACGTATTTGTTTCCCTGTGCGCTCATAGGAAATGGACCGGCTACATCCATGGCAATCCGCTCGAAAGGTGCACCTGAGTTATATTGCTTCATCTGGCCATGACTTCTGGATTTCGGCCCCTTAGCTGCAATACACTCCGCGCAGTTAGCAATCCACTCTGCGACCGATTGCCGACAACCAACCCAATAGAACCTCTGCTTAACCTTCTCCAGGGTCTTCGTGATTCCCAGGTGCCCTCCACTAGGACCATTGTGGAATTCCTTGAGTACATCCGGAATTCTTACCCTTGGAACTACTATCAGGTTGCGGGAGCACTGGCCATCTTCGCTTTCCCATACCCTATGCAAACAGCCAGATATTAATTTTAAGCTGTTCCATTGTGCCCAGTACGCCTTTGCGATGGGGCTTTCCGCTGCCATTTGCTCCTTAGATGGCCTCCTGTCCACCTCCAGTCCATGCATCAAAAGCTCCAGATCTGGATCTTCCTGCTGACACTTGCGTAGCTGTTCTTCCTTCCACTCTTCCGCTGGTGTTATTGTCGTTAGACGGACGTCTATAATGTCCTCTTTTCCCTCAGCTTTGGAGCAGTGTTTACATTCCAGGCTACATGGTCGGCGGGACATGGCATCAGCATTACCGTGGACACTTCCCTTGCGGTGTTCAATAGCGAAGTCATAACTTTGCAGTCTCTCAATCCACCGAGCTAGCTGTCCTTCTGGATTCTTAAACTGTAGTAGCCACTTCAGCGCTGCATGGTCCGTTCGAACTCGGAATCGTTGCCCATAGAGGTACTTGTGGAAATGTTTGACGCAGTCCACCAACGCTAGTAGTTCTCTCCGAGTTACGCAGTAGTTCCTCTCTGGTTTTCCAATCGACCGGCTATAGTAGGCAACTACCTTCTCCTGCCCATCAATTACCTGCGACAGTACGCCTCCTATGGCATAACCACTAGCATCCGTATCCAAAATAAACGTTGCACCTGGAACGGGATACGCTAGCATAGGTGCAGTACATAGTCGTTCCTTCAGAGTCTGGAAAGCCTCCTCCTGCTCCTTGTTCCACTCGAAGGCTCTATTTTTCCTAGTGAGCTCGTGGAGGCTTTTAGCAACGCTGGCGAAATTCGGAACAAATCGGCGGTAGTAGGTGCATAGCCCAAGAAAACTTCGTAGTTCGTGCAGGTTCCTAGGTCTTGGCCAATCCTTTACTGCTTCTATCTTTTCCTTCGCAGTACAGATGCCCTCCGTTGTCACCTTGTGCCCTAAGTAGTTCACCTCCTTCCTGAACAGTGAGCACTTTTTAGGACTTAGCTTCAGACCAGCACCAGCTATCCTCTGGAAAACTTCTTCCAAATTGTTCAGGTGTTCCTCAAAGCTTTTACCCAATACGATAATGTCGTCTAGATACACCAAACATGTTTTCCAATGCAGTCCTTTGAGCACATGGTCCATAAGTCGTTCAAAAGTGGCAGGAGCGTTGCATAATCCAAAGGGCATCACCGTGAATTGCCACAGACCGTCTCCAACGCTGAAAGCTGTCTTCTCCTTATCCTCGTCACTTACCTCCACTTGCCAATAACCGCTCTTAAGGTCGAGTGTTGAGAACCACTTTGTTCCAGTCAACGAGTCCAGAGTGTCATCGATCCTGGGAAGAGGATAGCTGTCCTTTTTCGTCACATCGTTTAGTTTCCGGTAGTCTACGCAGAACCGCATTTGACCATCCTTCTTCTTCACAAGTACTACCGGCGAACTCCATGGACTCGCTGATGGTTCAATCACACCACTCTCACTCATTTCGTTTATTATTTGGCTAACAGTTTCACGTTTGGCAAGTGGAACACTCCGAGGAGCTTGACGGATTGGCCTTGCATCGCCAGTATCAATGCGATGTTTCACAACGTTAGTCCTGCCTGGTTTGTCGCCGTCCTTGTCGAATATGTTGCAGTATCTTCGGAGAAGTTCCTTAGCCTTGTGCTGGTATTTTTCTTCCAACCCTTCCGTCCATGTATTAATGTCTTCCGCAATGTCATTCTCGCCAATGGAATCGCTTTCAGGTAACTTTTCGCAGTTGAAGATTGCCTCTACCTCTCGACATTGCCCCAGTACAGTTCCTCTTCGGAGTTTGACTGGTGACTTGAACTCATTGAGCACTCGAACTGGGATGCGTCCATCTTTTTGCGTCTTAGCCAAGGTTTTACCAATAAGTACGTCCGGTGTAGAATTTTGTGTTGCTTCAACAACCCACAATTTGTTTGTCCCACAATCTCCATCAATCTTTGCCCACACAACTGCTTCTGACTTCGGTGGAATCTGCTCGCTTTCCTCTAGGATCACTCGCTTGCTGCTGTATGGACCATCATACCCAACCCGAAGGGGCACTTCCATGTTGTTATACGTCATAATCCTGTTCTTCATGTTGATCTTCATACCTTGATCAAGCATGAAGTCTAATCCAATGATGACTTCATCCATAATCGCCGCGACTATGAACTTGTGTAACACCGTCACATTCCCTATTGCGACTTTGCATGTTACCTCCCCTACAACTTGGGTGTCCTCACCAGTTGCTG
The DNA here is from genome assembly GCF_013731165.1 of Rhagoletis pomonella. Classification (NCBI taxonomy): domain Eukaryota; kingdom Metazoa; phylum Arthropoda; class Insecta; order Diptera; family Tephritidae; genus Rhagoletis; species Rhagoletis pomonella. Next base: position 1,668 of record NW_023465574.1, on the reverse strand, counting down.
TCCTCAACCTTGCTCCAGGTAATGGCCTTACCTCTTTAGTGACCAAATCAGATCGAATGATGGAATGTGATGCGCCCGTATCCACAGTTAGTACTCGCTCATGTCCGTCCACATATCCACCAACAGTAACGTTGCTCGCTTTTCTGCCAATTCGCGAGACGGAGATTATGGGGCATTCAATTGCGGGAGCCAGCGCGCGCCCCTTGCTGCTGGCTCGGTTTAGTTTAACGACTGATTGGAGTTGGATTCGTCTCCTTCAGCCCTGCGTTTGCGTCCTGCTGAATTGTTGAGCGCACTGGAACTTGCGCTGCAATCGCGGGCGAAGTGGCCTGGCTTTCCACATTTAAAACATTTGCCAGAGCCATGCTTTTTCTCGCCCAGCAGTTGGATAAGCTTCTTCAGCATTTCATTTGTCTCGTCCGGTGTTTCCACTTCCACGCGATGTGCTTTGTAGGCTGGTCTACTTAGGAGCGCCGCCGTTTCACGCGTCTGAGCATACGAGACAGTTTCAGCAAATGTTGGCTTTGGATTCGCGTACGTCTCTCGCTTGGTATACACGTCCCGCATTCCGTTGATGAACCTCTGGATTTTTACTCTTTCGAGGTGCTCGCCAGATGCATCTCCAATTGCCAAATGAGCCAACCTTTCAACCTCGGAGGCGAATTCCTGTAGAGTCTCGTTGGATTTCTGGCAGCGATTCTCCAGCTCCATCTGGTAAATCTGCCTCCTGTGCTCGCTACCATAACGTCTCTCCACTGCACCCATTAAGGCATCGTAACTGTTCCTTTCACAGTCGGGAATAGTCTGCAATATTTCCGCTGCAGGTCCTTTTAATGCCACGAACAGAGCAGCGGATTTATCGTCCATGCTCCAGTTGTTAGCTGTAGCCGTCTTTTCGAACTGGAGCTTAAAGACTTGGAAAGGAATCGTGCCGTCAAAGGATGGAGTCTTTACCTTGGGCGCGCTGGTCGAAGAAGGTGGATGATTCAACTGCATATCTCGGAGGCGACCTTCCAACTCTTCTACCTTAGCCTCGACTTTATCCTGTCTATCCTTGATTTGTTCGTTATCTCTAGCCAAATTCTCGTGCAGTTGTGTAATCTTTGCATCCTGGACTTCCAGCAACTGTGATACGTGTGTCTTCTGTGCCTGTAGCTGCGACGAAATATCTGACAACTGTGTTTGCATCTGAGATGACATCTGTGACATGCGTGTATCCTGTGCTTGCATCTGTGACGACAGCTGTGATGACATCTGTGACATGGCAGCCAATAACGTGTTCAAGTCCATAGCTGTTGATGAACTTGGAGACTTTTGCTGTTCTTCAACCTTCCCGGATGTCTGCTGCACATCCTTCGACGAACAAGCAGCCTCATCCTTCTGTTCGTCCTTTGCGGATGCATCGTCGTATTTACCCTGGAAGTCGTATTTGTCCACGTCGATGCCTTCAGCTTCCATAGCCTCCCGCAAACGGGATAATAATTCCACTTTTCTTCCGGAGGTGGCCAAATTACGCTTTTCCAACTCCTCTTTCAGTTCCTCAATCTTTAAGTCCTGAATTTTCGCCATTTTCAGTAGTTTATCCTTCGGGATTTATTTAACAATCCCACTTCTGACACCAATTGTTACGATTATCCTCGAAACCTTGAGGGATTTCCCAAATATACT
>NW_023465573.1:0-8576 GCF_013731165.1 Rhagoletis pomonella | reverse complement strand
GATTACATCTTGCGACAGTAAATTTTAGAGACTAAGAAATCAATATGTCAGAGCACTCGCTGAATTTTTATACGCTTAACTATGTCCATGTCGTTGAAAAGCTCGTATGGTTCGTCATTTCATCTTCTTCGGAACGCGTCGCCCACGCGAACGGGGCCATAGATTTTGCATAGAATGGCTCTCTCGAAAGCACCCAAAAGATTTTCATCTTTGTTAGACCGATAGACCAACCTCGTTAGCTTCGTTTTTTTAAGCTACAAAATGCTTCGCTGACACCCCCGTGTATTTCCGACCAACGATGTAAATATCACTGCATACGCCAGCAGCATCGTGCATTTACAGTATACGGTGCAGCTACGATTCCGATTGGCAGCTCTTATGACGCTTTTCAGCAACAGATTTAAAAAGTCGCATGAGGGTGAGTCGCCTTGTTTAAAACCTCGTTTTGTCTTATACGGCGCGGAGAGGTCCTTCCCTTTTCGGACGAAGCTGAAAGTTGTGCTCAACGACACTCTACATATCTTCTCTTTGTGCTACCGAAAGCAGCTCGAAATCAACTAAAAGATAGTATGCCCGATCAGATCTTTGCCGCCGGCTTAGGACAGCACATCCAGTATACCGTCGGTTCCGGGGCCCCCGGTTGTTTTTAAGCCGAGCTTCATGAGCTTCATCCCCAAAACATTGGTTTAGGTTCTTCTTCATCAAACTCGCTACCTGTGTCGCCATTCAGAAGCGTTGAGAAGTGTTCCCTCGACATCTCAAATGTACTATGGATTTCAATTACCAGATTTCTATCTTCATCTCTACAGGAACCGGCACCAATCTTGAAACCACTTGATTGCTACCTTATTTTCTTTGAAGATGAACACTTATTCAAGTTGGCGATTACTAGGCGGAAATCTTCAAGATGGATAGGTTCTTCAGGCATCCAGGTGACTAAGGCCCATTAAAGTAGTTGAACAAATAAAAACTTTCGTGGCTGGTGCGAGCCTGACTAGCTGACTAGCATCGTCCAATTAGAATCCACGCTATAAAAATCAACATAATCTCAAGGCTCTACTACAGTATCTTTTTTTGGGGTGATGAACATGGAATCATCTCAAGACCTGCTACTCAGCTGCCCAGCTTTTGTGAATTCATTTTTTTCCCACTCTCCCACTTTTGGAACTTTTGTTCGGAGCACTCAACATTCCTTACCACAATCCCTTTCGTTTGTTCTTGTAATAATTAATTGATTTAGTATATATGTGCTACTCCAATTGTTCATATACTTGTGGAGGTGACTGTGTTTCCTTAACCTGTTCGACAAATTTATTCTCCAAACAGAGTTTTTATAGCTTTCCTGCGCCGTTTTCTGTGCACTGTCCACGGTTTGTATGCTTAAGTAGGATGTTAACAATCATATTCATTGCCTAGGCAAATGCTTCACGCAAGGCTTTCTTAAGGTTGGGCACTGAAACACCAAACTGTAGAGTGGTGCGAATCTGGTACTTAGGGCGCATAGCCAAATCATTAGTTTTGAGGGGCTTAAGTGATGATAATATCGGATGCACGTACCCAACAAATAAATGCATATTTCTATAAGAGGTTCTCTTTTCAGCAAATAGATGTCTTCTTTCACAATTAAAAAAAAACACATTTTTTACTTGAAAGCGAAAAACGTCTAACTAGCAGCTCATTGGCTTCAATTATCCCCCTAAGCTACTCCCTGAGCATAGACATGTCGAGCCATAAAACCAAAACCACAAAACCCCTCATTCAGCCACATCAAACGCAATCAGTTTAAAGCCAATTAAACTCAATAAATTTTATTCGACAGCCAAATATTGGGCAAAGGAGGATGATATACATACATATTTTGCTTAGAGCAACAAACTTAAATACATATAAACATAATCTGATGCGAGCGCACATGCCTCATAACACTCATACACACATAGGACTCCCTTGTCGAAATTCTAAACGTGTTGATGAAGCATCTCTAAACAATTTATCAAACTATTTCGAAAGTATTTATTTGCAAATTCTTTGTGAAACCAAAAAGTTGGCAGTTTGGCGGTAAAATGGCAATTTACAGCAAAGCATTGGAACAAAATGTCGCAGACAAGTTGGGGTATATGTACGGTGACCATAAATATGGATTCAAAATGAAGGACAATTTTTCAAAAATATGCCTACATATATTTACGTAGTATAAAAATATCAAAAGAGTATCTATGATTCAAAATTCTTAATACATTTTGAGCTTTGAATCGTTTTCTTTATCGATTTTAATCTTTTTTTTACATGAATATTTATAAAAGTATAGTAAAACATATTATAATAACAAAAGCTTACACGAAAAGTGAAAATCTTTAAAATATTATTTTATAGGCAAATTTTGAGTCGTTCAAAATGAAAACACGTTTTTTTTTTTTTTGGTACTTTTCGCAGTTATTTATCAAAAATCGACGTCATAAATCGACGTAAACGACGAGTTACAAAGGTATTTATGTGCCCTTTACAAAAATATATAAATTGTGCAGCATTTCTGCATTTCTAATCCGATTTTTATTATCTTTGGCTCAAAATTTACTGTAATGATATATCTTCTTTGTAATTTTTAAACTAATGAAAAAAGTCATCGAATAAAACTGCGTATTTGATTGAAAATCTCACTTTTTTCGACTTTGATGACAAAATGCAAATGGTCGCCTGTAGCACTAATAGTTTTCATTGAAGTCGCCACAAGTTATATATTTTGGTAAGAAGCATATTAATACCTTTCGAGCTGTAAGTCGCTTACGTTGATTCGGGGATTTTTTCATGCGATATTGAAGAAAAGCTACGAGAAGTACCAAAAAAACACTTTTTTGAGAAAATTCATCCATTGTCCAATAATTTTAAAATAACGATTAAAATGCGGGACAAATGCAGGACACCTGAAAAAAATCAGTACATTTTCAGGTGTTTCAGGTTTGAAAAACTTCGCAGGACCGACCTTTGAAAAACAGTACGGTCCTGCAAAAAACAGAACGGATGGTCACCGTAGGTATATGAAATGGGGGTGGTGGTAAGTTGAAAACAACAAGAAACTGGCTGCCGGCATTGGCTTATTTCAAGTTTGTTGCAAAAGCAAACTCATTAGTAGCGCCGATAAATATGCAACAACACTATAGCAAATTTTGAAAAGAAGGCAGACGTCGCTGTTTGAGCGAGTACTAATCAATGAAAGATAAATATGTACTCAAACTCTGCACTTAGCCTTAAATTTATTTATATACATATTTGCTTTTGAGTTAATTACCTAATATAAATAATAGAAAATAATTCCCTGCTTAATATATTAGCTCGTTCGCTTGAGTTCCTTTCCAATTTTTTCCAATTACTTAAATGCCTACCACAAAATTTACTAAAATCCTCTTAATGTAGAACATAATTAAAAAGAAAATCAGCTAAGTAACTAACTGCAAGATAACGACGACGACGAAGACGAAACCTCTTAGAAAATACCTATGAATAGAAATGCTGCATTTTTTTTTGTTGAAAATTCGAAAAAGTTATGAGTTAGTTACTAAAAATAAGAAGTCCATTGAAAACTTTTGCAACATGCTTGACAACAAAAGCAGCCCACACAGAGCGGCACATATAAGTATCAATTCGAAGTAAAAAGCTTTGATAATGATACTTTTGTACATAAATGAAACATACATGTACATATGTGCACATGTATGTGTGGACTCTATTACATACTTGGAAAAAGCCACAAAATGAACTGAAATAACACACACTTTGCGACCGCAGACCTACACGCGTAACATACATAAGTCCGAGCGATAAAAATAGCATACAGCAGCCCGTAAAGAGTGTTGGTCTACGAAAGTTTGATTATCCTACACTAAGTGCGGTACGCTTGGTCAAGATCGACCATTTGAGGTTGAGCAATAAAATATTTGTGAGATATGTAGCTACAAACAACCGCCAGCAGAAACATCTACGTGAAGAACTTTATTCACAACACTACTACTAACATAGACAAATACCGTATTTTCGTTCACTCACTGCACTTCTCCACCGGCTTATACTATCGCCCACTTAAAGCGTTATTTAGGTACGCAGTAATAAAAATTACGGTAAAGTAATCGCTGCTTCTCCCAAAAATACACCGCCATTAGCCGCACCTACACTTTTCGCTTAGAGTTTTTAATGAGTCCTGCCCATAGACCAGTAGCGGGCAATATATGCAGTCATCAATAGCCAACGGACGCTCAGAAGTACCTTCGCTGGCCACCACAGATACACACGTTCCTGCTGTCAACTCTCAGCGCTCTACTGTCTATCTCCCCTTTGGCAGGTTAGGCCATCAGCCCGCTTGCACCCTAAGCGATGCGTGGGTGCGTTCTATGCTAATAAATTGAAATACAGAGTTTTGATTCTTTTTTGGTGGAAGTGTGACTTGTATTAGACCCTGTCTTATCTAGTTAGTTATAAGATTTCTTATTATAAATGAACTTGGTATAAAACGCCTGTTTTCCTCGATTGTTGAAAATTTTTCAAAATTTTCCAAATTTTTGATCATTTTGGACTCACCAGTTCTTTTCTGGCGGAATTTGTACGCCTTTTCAGAAGTCTTCAGAATACTTCAATAGCTGCCCTAGTGGTTATTGCTATATAGCGCCACTGGCTCAAACTTAGTCTAAATTTTTTGGAATTTTCTTAACTTTTGGAAGTTTTTGGAGATTTTTCTTTGACAATTTTTTGGAACTTTTTGAAATCTTCTAAGAATTTATTCAGCATTCTGCGAGACTTTTCCTAACTTTTTGGTTATTAGGTTAGGTTAATCTGGTAGATCAGTAGCTCCTTAGCGTTGCCAGTGGGAGCTCGTTATACGCCTTAAAGTAGACAGTAGAAAGTTAACGCTTTTTGCGAATTAAAGTAAAAATTTCAGCTCTACTTTTGAGAAATCCTCTAACATATCGAATTGGTGGGCTTGCAAGCATTTTAGCCGTGTATTTGACAGTGCAGGACATCGCCAGAGAAGATGCTCCATGCTAGTGATAGCCATTTTTAGTGCATGATCAGCCACCAGGATATGCCCCGTAAGCAATCCGGTAATAACTCTGTTTTCTTCTTTAGTATCCGTAACAAGAAGCGGGTATTGTTACTTCTGCCATTTTCGCACATAATTTTTGCAATTTTGCAATTGCTTAACTCATTCCATCTAGCCCTGAACTGCCTCATTATCTTATAGTGAAATTCGTTGTTCAAGTGTTGGAGTGCTCTACGAATATAGTTTGTATGTTCGAGACTTAGAATGGTGGCATTCTTGGCAGTGTCATCTGCTATTTCATTACCCTCTACTCCCTTGTGGCCGGGCACCCTATAGATATGCAGCCTTCTGTCGGCGACCAGCCTGTCAATGGCTTCCCTGCTTCGAAGGACGTTTATGAACGAAATGCTATATGACGTAACTGCCGTAATTTCCGCTGACTTTCTCGTTTCGGTGTAGGCTAGCTCTGCTGCTATCCTCAGTGCGAAAACCTAACCTTACTGCAAGCCTGACGTTCAGTTTCCGGCAGTAAACCCTGGCACCCAGTCCCGTTGCCATTTTAGAGCCGTATTTTGAAATGTTTAGGGATATACGACTCGGTTTCATTTCCTCCTCTTTAATCGTTGTGTGAAACCTTCATTCCCACTTAAAGCTAGGTACCATGTCGTCTGTGATGCTTGTGCTTCTCGCCACAGTTGAGCTGTGCAAAAAGGTTCTGAAATCAGCAGAACGATTTTCAGCGAATAGGTCAATGGGCGACATGATTTCTGACTACTACTGTGTAGCCCCAATGCCGCAATTAAAGTTACTTTTTTCAACAGCTAAACCTTTTTAAGTCGAAAATAAAAGTCCTTTCCTAATAATAAACAAACCGCTTATCCAAATTAAACAAGTTTGGTTTCGTTACATACGTATCTATTTTGTCTCAAAACCAAGATATGTACATACATACACACATCTGCTTTTGGTTAAGGTTTAAGGTTATATTTTTTGTCTTTTTCCTATCTAGATCCCTACCTCTACCCCTGTTCGTTCTAATTACATTTATGTTATTCTGTTTTCCTTTATCTTCATTTTTATCTTTATATTCTATCGATAAAAAAATCTAATAAAATATCGATAGCAATAACGATAAAAATATGGATAAAAACTCGATGAAAAATTCAATAAAAATTTCGATAGCGAAATTGATAATAATATTAGTAGTATTTATTTCTTTGGTTTTTCACCTTTGTAAGGTTTCGAAAAACACATACAAGTTACTCGAGGAAAAGAATTATAATGGGCTGAGTAAGTAAAAAACTTAAGGCCGATTGCTTATTGCTTAATGTTTAATAGATCTTTTATCTTATTTCATTCTAGTTAAAAATTGTTCTTTTTTTGTTCGAAATTAGCTTTCAAAATACAACCAATACGCCCAGACCTCTCTATGTACCGCCGCAATAAGAGTCACTTCACTGTCAGTTGCCTAATGAAACGAACAAGTTTTCGTAAGAAAAGCAAAAGTATGCAATTGCAAGCAAGAAGAGCAAGCAAGGAAGGCAAGAAACCTCTGCATAAAAGAACTAACTCAAGTAATATTCTAAAAAAAAAAACACAGCAACAGCAACAACAGCTTTCATGCAACAAAAAAGTGGTTGGCTCGTCCCCAAACAACCACCCACACCCATGAAATTGCTAACTAAAATCACAGGCAATTCCTTTGACTTTCAAATCCTCTACAACGCCTCTGCTAGTCTGCACACCAAAGCGGACTATTGGCGGCTACGCGGCCTGCCTGTCAGCCGCTGCGGTTGCGACCAGGGCTGCCAATTATCCTTAGCTACGAAGTGCCATATTGAAGATAAAAAAGTGCCAAAATGTGAAAAATTGAAGAATAAAAGTGACAAAAAAGTGCAATTTTTTTATTTCTCCCCATTTTGTTAAGAAAAAGAAGTACTACAGGCAGGGGATTTCACAAAAATGTATTGAAATATTACTATTTTTCAAAAGCGCCATTTGATGTAAAATAGGGCCAAAAATGGCACGGATTGAGCCAAGTTGGCTGCCCTGGTTGCGACTATTCAATTTTCGCAGTCTGCTGCGTTTCGCAATCAGTGTTGCAGTCGCATTAGATATCCTCTCACAAATACAGACACACACACACACTCATATGTATGCGAACATAGTGACACATATCCTGATATATGACTGGACATGCATGAAAATCCTCGTTACGTACGTGACCAGTCGCCCACACTGCCGGCTGCATTTAGAGATGGTTTTTTGCAGCTTGCGGCCCGTGCGGTCAGTTGCACTGTTTCTTGGCTAGTTGGGCATGTCCTTTAGATACTTTTTAGGTGATTCCTCCTTATCAAGAAAGTCGGCTTTTTGTTTCGTTACATCAACTGATTTTTACTTTTCTACCCGCTTGGCTTCTGGATTGTTTTTTTTTCTCTCAAATGTACAGGCGAAATCGTAAGTCGCCAGTTGAGCGACAGTAACTCTTGACCACTCGACCACTTGTGTTGGCGGCAATGTCACAGAACGGATGTGGATTTTTATCTGCTGTTACATGCATTTCCTTGATTACGAAAGTACATAGATATGAAAGAAAAATGTCTTTGTTCGTGGTAACGGCTGGAGGAAATTCGAATGAAGCAATTGAATGAAAGTTTCAGTGTTCACAGAAATGTACTCTGAGAGCTTTCTTTCGCAGAGACGCCTATTCAGCAGGTTGAGATAATTTTGTTGCCATAAATATTTGTGCGTTGAAGCGTAAATAGCTGCATTTAAACAGAAAGTTTGATGAGTATTTTCCACAAGCATTCAATTTCATTTATGCGGATGCAGTTCTTTTATATGTAGCGACGAATACTTTTAGAATTCACTACTACTCGAATATTTCAAATTTGACTAACAGCCCGATTCTGTGCACTTGATAAATTGAAAATCTTTATAATTTGTCATTTTTTTTATTATTTATCAAGAATTGGTATTCTAGCACAGAAACCAAAAGCTTTTTTCTTGATAAATTATCAAGATTGAAAATGCTATTGACAAATTGAAATTTCATGTGAAATGTAGACATTTTCAGCCCGATTCTGTGCACTTGATAAATTGAAAATCTTTATAATTTGTCAATTTTTTATTATTTATCAAGAATTGGTATTCTAGCACAGAAACCAAAAGCTCTTTTCTTTATAAATTATCAAGATGGAAAATGCTATTGACAAATTGAAATTTCATATGAAATGTATAAATTTTGTATATTAATAAATTTGTTTCTAGCAATTAAATACTCCATGTGTTGGCATTTCAACCTGCGATACACGGAATTATAGTCGACATCTCTACCTACTCGGCTACGGCAGTCAAAAGCTTTTTTTCTTTTAAAATCATATTTTTCATATGTGACAATGAAATCAGCTCCACTCATGTGGAAATCAGTTCCACTAATGTGGAAATCGTAGAGCTTTTTGTTTTATAAATATTGACACAGAATGCGAAGGAAGCTTTTTCTTGATAAAAATCTTGATAAAATTTCTTTACAAAAAATTTATCAAGA
>NW_023465572.1:0-8578 GCF_013731165.1 Rhagoletis pomonella | reverse complement strand
AAAAACGTTCAAAAATTTGCCCCAAAGATCAAATAATAAAGTGCCAAGCAATGGTGGTGAGTTCAATCTCTGTTTTTCCGCTGGCACGTAACATTGCGGCAGATTCCTTTATTTTATTTTTTCTGCTTTTAATATCACATTGTAAACGTACTATTCGGTCTTTTAAATGTCCTGAACTGGTATGTATGTGTTTACTAGGGCTGCCACTATTCGTTCGTATATTCGTGTATAGGATTCGTAAAACGGATTGACAGGATTGCTAAATCTAACAAGTTTCAAAATAAATAACACTGTGTGGAAAATCACAAGTTTTGAAATGACACAAAAAACGCCGAGGCACGTAAAAGTATTTTTGATGGCAGATTATGAAGCTGTATACCGTTTTTCCTGATCAGATATTTTAATTTTTTATGAAGGAAAATCAAACTTTAACAAGAAAAAATTAAAAAAAATAACAAATCTTTTGTATTTTTTTTTTCATTGCATTTGTAATAAAGCCTGTTCTTTTGCCAAAAAATTAAGCTACTAACGACGAAAATCGGTGGATATTCGGAGTTTTAATAATTAAATAATGTTACTCATACGCCATATCGTATATACTCGTACATCTACTCATAGTAGCATGATCCAAATTAAAACTTTAATTTTTTTCTTAAAATTAAATCATCTAAGAAAAATTATCTTATCTTATAACGGTATACGTACCCATAATCTACGACCCAAAATTCAGTTTAAGTAAATCTTCATTTTGTTATATCCGAATATCCGTATATTCGATTCGGAGTTTTAATCAGGTATGCGTATTTTCGGATTACCCGGATATTAAAAATATCGATAAAGAACTCACAGCCTTAGTTTACAAATATTCATATGTTTTTGATATTAATTGTACATAGCAATTTCTTAAGCTTCATGAATATGAAATACAAAGAAGAAACGAAAAGAATTGAAAATAATTGAGTTAAAAAATCTGAAGCGAGTAAAAAATACTTAAATAAATTTTAAAGCAAATAATGAAACCCTAACAGTTTAAAACCATTTCGAAACCGTAACCGTTATTTTTAGCTGAAAAATAACGAAACCGAAATCGATAGAAGCATAGAAACCGGTTCCAATCGGATTCGAGAAAACTTTACCTAATCAACTGCAGGATCTGGCAAAGACAAAGTCGTTTTTCTTCAGTAGCATAACTGTGCCGTTACTCGATCAGGAATTTGCTTTCAAGATGTGCAGTACGATTTGAAGTTCGAAGGGGTTGTAAAAGGCACTTCCGAGAAAATAGTTTCAAACAAAAGTTACGTGCTTTCAGAATCTGAAACAGTAGCAAAACGTGTACTCTGCCGGCAAAAAGTATTGGCACAGCAAATTTTTCACAATATACGCATGTATTTTTTTTCTAATAATTTTCCGCCTATTTTTTTATAAAAATATAGTTCATTCTACAACAAAAACCATAAAAATATAATTCCAAAGCTTTGTGCAAAACTTCCGAAAATTGAGAAAATTTTCAACTTTTTAATCAGATTTTTTAGAATTTTTCTTAGTATGCAGTTTTGCAGTGCATTAAATTCTAATAAAAAACTGCAGGTTTGTAAAGAATCGCATTGATTTTTGAGAATTTTTTTTTTTGTTGAAGGTGCTTTGCATTTTTTCCATATAAAGTATGTATTTTCGAAAAATTTTTTTGTATGGAAGAGACTGCGTGAAAAAAAATTGCCAAAAATCAATGGTAAATCCCAGCTACTTAAAACTTATACTTTTTATAATAAAATTGATTTATGTCTTTCGTTGTAGAATGAAAAAGTATATATAAAAAATTGGGGAAAAAATATTATAAAAAATTTGTTACACATATTGCGAAAAATTTGCTGTGCAAATACCTTTTGCTGGTAGTATATATATAATTTAAACAAACGGATTACTTTCCGGACACTTTAACCCACATTCGGTCGCAAACAAAAACAAATAAATTTTAAGCAAAAAGCTAAACCTTGGGGAGAAATATAATTATGTATAGGTACCCTTCATAACCAAAGTACAAATAAAAAAATGTTCTGAGTAGCTTTTCAATACTTTTTGAGTTCCTGAAATGCAAGAAAAAGTTCTGAAAAATCAGGCGGAAAAAAACAAATTTTCAAAAAAGTCGAAACAGTTGAATGTTTGAAAAAAAAAATCTACAAAATTACGCAAAAAAAACATTTTTCAAAAAAGTTGAATAATAAAAAAAAAATAAAACTGTTCTAAATAATTTTTCAGTAGCTCTAAAGTTCCTGAAAAGGAAAAACAACAGTGCGCCAAAATTAGAGAAAAAGTTTACGTATTGACAAAAAATTAAAATTTTTCTGAGTAGCTTTTCAATCATTCCAGAGTTCCTTAAAAGGACAAAAACACCAAAATAACACCAAAAAAACAAGTTTTTCAAAAAATTTGAATGTTTGAAAAATAAAATAAAATTAAAAATATTCTGAGCAGCTTTCCACTTATTCCAAAGGGGGAAAAATTCTGCGAAATAAAGCAGAAAAATTATTTTTTTTCGAAAAAGTTCAAATTTAAAAAAAAAACTAACTTTGAAACTGTTCTGAGTAGCTACTCAATAGTTCCAGATTTGCTGAAAAGGTTCTGCAAAATTACACAGAAAAAAAAATTTGTTTCCAAAAGTCGAGGAAGTTTAATATTTGAAACAAAAAAATATCAAAACTGTTCTGAGTAGCTTTTCAATAGATGTATAATTCCCGAAAAGTTTAAAAGTTGTTTTTTTCAAAAACTAAACTTTTTCGACTTAAAAAATCATGTTTATTTTCTTTTTAGGAGAAATCTAGAACTTTGAAAAACTACTTAGAACAACTTTTTTTTTCTTTTTTGGCCATACCGTATGTCAAATTCACAGACATCGCTTATAGTTACACTTGTCACTTTCATATTTTTTTAACCTTGTGTCGATGAGAATAATCACAAAGAAGCAAACAAATACCTTTACTTTAAAAAATTTGCATGAATTTAGTTTACGACCGACAAAAATTGCTGAAAGTATTAAATTATTTAATTAGATATTTTTGTTTATGCGAATATTTTTTTTATATTTATTTCAATATATATTTATTGAGCTTTGCACCACGATTATGTTTTTTAGGAAAAATTGAAAACGCAAAAAAATCTAAACGATGGAAGTTAGGTAAAGCTGCTTTTTCGGAGCTCACCACATCTCCTCATCAGACAACAAGAGTTTACGGGGTGGGCATAGCTCAGTGGTTCCTGTTGCTTTTTCCATTTTTCCTAAAAAACATAAACGTGGTACAAAACTCAATAAAAATATTGAAATTGAAATTTTCTAGTTTTTTTTTTCAAGCAAATTTCTATTCATATTCGTGAAGCTTATTTCAGTTAGTTTTATTGCTTTGACCACTCCAAAACACTTAAATGTCAAGGCGTGACAACTCAAGCAGTATTTCCACTCGTCGATTTCTCAATAAACACAAAGCTAGAATTTCTTTATTACTTTCGCCAATTTAAATACATCTGCTTATTTGCATTTGCTGCTTATATTTAAGTTATCGTAAAAGCAACGTCCAGCTCGTTACAGTTTAATCGTAAATAAATCGAATTTTTCAGTTATTTCGAATAGCTTTTCCTTTAATTTCTTTGGCAAGTGAAGTGATTATTTACACGCTGCTGCCCAAAACTTATTTAATGATTTCATTTTATTTTATTTACTTTTGAGTATATATTTTTACTAAAGTATCTTTTTCCACACTTTCCTTGGAAGATGAAGCCAATAAGTGTAGATAAGCTAAACTAAAATGTACTGTAGCAAATTAAAATAAAAATCTATAAAAAAGAAGAAAAAAATTTACAGAAGGCCAAGTTCCCACATTTATATGTATACCTACGTAAATAATTAGCTGCTGTAAATAACGTTGAAAACTAATTTCCATATTCAATTTTCTTAAGTGCTAACAGTTAAATATTTGCATTTACATCTGCTTTAAATACAATTTTTGCGAGCGGCAGAGACCACTGAAGTTGAAGCCGCAAAGCATTTGAGAAATGCATTTGAGCTATTCTGTAAGCAACATGCTTTTAGAAATGTTTAAATCACTAATAAGGATGTAAATTAATTGTTAAATAGCTAATAGAGTGTTCACCGATCTTTGCAAACCTTCGTTGTGTTATGTTTTACCAAAGCTCATCAAACATAGTGATTCAAATGCTCATCTAATTATTTATTTACATAAATGAAAATATAGCAAGAAGTTTGGTATGTCATCAGCTAACTTGTAGGGAAAACCTACAATTACAAGCTGGCGAATTTGGAATGTTTACTTGGCAACATTTCTTCTTTTTTTTTTGGTTTCAGAAACTAAAGGACTTTTGGTAGTTGATGTTTCTGTGCTACCACTTGTCCATTAAAATAGAAAAGATATTGGTATTTTAAGAATTCTTAATACGCAATGTTTTGTTGTGAAATTTGTGGGCGTAAATCGCTTTGCTAAAATATTGAAATTTGTACCAGAGGAAAATAGTAAAAAAAAAGCGGCATAGCTGGCGAAAATATAAATAAAATATAAATAAATAGTTCATAGAGCCAGTACGCCTTCACAAAGCTCTAACAGGGGATCACAATAACCCAATCGACACGCTAAAGCACGGGAGCTACATGCAGTATCTGGGTGAGAGCCGAAGACTCTTGCTTCTTATTTATTTCCTGGGCTGTACATCAGTTCACTGTAGTAGACCAGAATTTGGCGCTCCAACAACCACTTTTGGAAGAGAACAAAGGCCGGCTTCAAAGCTCACCAAAGTAGGACAACTGCAATGAGCTTAATAAACATTTTACTCATACAAATCGCTATGACAAGCTGGAATCTTACACGTCTACTTTGACAGGTAATAAGTGACATATCCCCTGTTCTATATAAACTTTGAGAAGCACCGCTCTTGCTCGGTTACATTCCCAGCAGATGATCTCAGGTTAAGTTCGTATTTTTACCAAACCCGCCTATACTTAGTTTCTTTCCCTTAAATGGAATGAAGAAAACACAAAATCCAAGTTTCCCAGAAACGGAAATGGATCTTTAAAACAAATTGAACCACCGTGGAGTCATTCTGGATCCCAAACTTAACTGATAGCCAAACGTTGAAGAGAATGTTTGGAAACAGATGGGGTACCAAAAATTGTGCACTGGGTGTACACAGCTACCCATACTTACTTATGGGGCGCTGGTATGGTGGCCTGCCCTTACTGAGCGGAATTTACGGTATGTACATCAAAAAAAAATGTATTCGCGAGAGCGCAGGTGAATATCCTCTCCGATAGACAAGCGACCATTCAGACACTATCTTTTACATCTTTTAGATCTCAACTAGTAGATGACTGTAGGGGAGTGCTGGCCCTGGACATCGGGACATTTACGGAAACGAGGCAGCGCATGAACTAGCAGGGAGACTAAAGTAAAAATTACCGAAATTTATCACTCGAAGGCCAAGCAGAGATATTTCCGTACAGGATCGTACAGAATTACTCGGAAGTTCTGGGTGTCCTACGACCCACAAAGATGATACATTCAAACTTAACACATTGGATACAGGGCAGCGTCCCTTTGGGGTACTTGATGAAAGGATTGTATTGCCCTTCGATAATTCCTGTCGCAGTTGCTATAACCCGAACTCAGAAGAGACAGTCTAGCAGTTCCTGCGCGTGTGTCCATCCCAATAGGGCTGTACAATATCTATGAGTGCAGCTGCCTCTCTCTGTATGACGTAATGAAATTTATTATAGCCGCCGAATGGCTGTAAGTTGCACAATGAATCAATATGGAAAGCTTGCTAATTGCTTATCCCCACGGTGACAATTTACTTAAACAAAGCAACCAACCGATTCCTGATTCGGGCAAAATCTAAATAAGAAAACAAAAATTTCTAAGAGCGGTCGCCCCTCCGCAGTCAATGGCGAACCTTCGAGGGCAATTCTGCTATATAAGGGCTTTTCATAAAATCCGTTCGGCCGTTCTGGGGGTCACGTACAACTGTAGGTCCTGCCGTTTAAATATCGTTCGCGCAGCCTGTGACCGGCTAGTATTTAAATTTCTTTTTGTCAAAATATTACTCGCTGGTTAAGGATCCTCCAGATTGTGGAGAGTGGAATTAATGAGCCCTCCCTTGAAAATTTTTCTGACACCTCCTCGCCACGTTACACAAAAGACAAGTGACTGCTGAATTGCTTCCTTAATAATAGAATTTCAACATCTGGCTTTTTATTGTTATTAATCACTTTGCGTAATATTTTTCATCAAAAAGTGCAATTATTTTAGAATGCTTCAATAGGCTTTTTAGGACGTACTCAATGCACCATTTTTTACTTTGCCATCTATGTATTGTAGCTGCTTTTGGTGCGGCAAACAGAAGCCTATTCTTACATTCATTTGCTCTTTTCTAAACGAATTTTTGTTTAAATACATACATATATGTATATTTATAAGGATGTACATTCATTTTTTTTTATACATATGTGCATATGTACTATACTTTTTTCCAACCAACTCATTCGTTTATTTACCTCCTACACGGTCTGGTAATTTTTATGTATCTCTCTAGCTGATGTCACAGCCTTCATACATACATATGTACGTATATAGTAGACTCGGACACTTGACGCCGTTATACGCGTCCTTTACAGGGATTTACTGCATGGCAGTCGCACTGCGTCTGCCCACGCTTGATGACGCTTTGTCAACCGAAATGCTTAACTAACACACATTTGCATAGCGCTTTTGATAAATGAGCACATTCATTCTTGTCCACACTCTCCCTCATACATATGTATGTACATATGAACTTATATATAAGCAGTGTTGCCGCGCATAATTTTTAGTGGTAGCTAAATTCCTTTAAAAAAGGGGCTAAAAAAGAGCTAAAAAAAGTCGTTGTGGCTAAAAATGGTAGCTAGAATTTTTTATTTACATACACATATATAAGTATACGTGTAAACATTTTCAATAAGTAATGGTATATAAAAATAATGAACTCTGGAAAAAAAGCTAATATTTTATCCAACCAAAAACCTTTTTGTATAAAAGGGGAAATATACGACACCAGCTTGCTGGTTCCAGCAAGTGATTGTACCATCAGGCTCGAAGCATATAACTTACCAGCATGCTGGTACAATATTTATTTCTTTAAAAATGAGGTCGAGGAAAGATCGAAATGATTAGAGCCGTAATTTCATAATTATTCCAGCATTTTGTTAAGCATTGTTTTCTTTGTAATTCACAACTGCAATATCGTGAACGTTATCTTCCACAAACACGGCTTTGACTCATATAGTGCAAGAAATATCAGCCAAAATACTTTTTACATTGAAAATTGAGATAATTTCACCACTCACGACACCAGTATGCTGGTACAATCACACCACAAGAACATACACGGTCAATCGACTTGATGGGTCGTTTAACAAATTTAGCATATTAAGGGCCGTGAACTTATCTATTTTAAACTATAGTTAAATCGTTTACAGATAAGTTAACAGCCCCAACACTTTTACAGTATGTATGGATAAAAGCATAAGGAGCATACAATACATATATGTATATATATCAGTCTTTCTTAGTTTAAAAATTCATCTCTTACATAAATGCAAAAAAAAAAAACAAATTAAGCATATACAACTTTTTCATGCCAAGTATGAATAAATTCTAAAAAGGGCTAAAAAAAAGGGCTAGGGGCAATTTTAAATTTATGTGGCCAAAAAAAATATATGGTAGCTAAATCTAGCCACCAAAGGGCTAAAACGGCAACACTGTATATAAGCTCAAAATAGACATGTCTTCCGTTATATATGTAGGTGTAAAAACACAATAGAGCATTTTTGCAATGAATATGATGGTTCTCTACATTGTTTGATTATTTATGTTGTTGTTGCTATCGTTGTTTGTGCTCGCTGCTTGCTTAGACATCTATTTAAATGACAAAAACAATGCACTCGTTGTTGTTAACTTTATTTCCGGTACTTGCACGCGCCATTCCTTTCGTTTGTCTGTTTCCATAGTAGTCAACACAAATTGTTGCTGCTCTTCCGCTGTTGCGCCTTTTATGGGCAACACTCACATTGCAAAATATTATGCCACCGCGCCATTTATTGTTGCAGATTTTTTCTTTTGCTTGCTCATTTTTGGAATTCCACTTTAGTTCTATTTCCGTTCGTCTTGCTCATTTATCTTTTTTGCTTTTAGAGTCTCATCTTTATATATATTTCTTGTCCGGGATAAAAGACCTATACGGTTCGCCCGAACTTCAAGAATGAGATGTCAAATTAAAGCGATTTATATATAGATTTGCAAACTGGTTTTAGATTTTCGAAAAAAAGCTGCCACCTGTTGAAAACTTAAATTCAAATTACTTATTAATCTAGGCCATCAAATCCGCACCGTTCGTTCGATTTTCGAGCCATGGACTGTAGATGTGCATTAATGTTTTACTTTTTTGAAAAGAGTTGCCACCTTTTAAAAAATGTTATTCAAATTATAAAAAAAATTAATAAATAAATTATGACAAACTCTGTATCAAACGAAATTGTTTTGAA
>NW_023465571.1:0-8578 GCF_013731165.1 Rhagoletis pomonella | reverse complement strand
TCAATATCTGATGATTAAAAAAAATTGGTAGTTTGGAAACTGATTCGGTGGGATTTTTTGTTCCTAAAAATATTGTCGAGTGGTAACAGTGGTTGGTATATTTAATACACCAGTGGTGAAATATGCATCAATAAGGCGCCCCTACACGCTTAAAGTTTGTTTGGGTACTAATGATTCAACATCATGCCTTCACAAATGCAGCTATAAGTTGCATAGTATATATGAGTACGAACAACAGCGAGAATTTTTTCTACATAACATAGGAGAACGCTGATTTGATTTCTTCTTTTCGTACGCGAACGTTAACAAAACATGTTGAAATGTATACGTTCGCGTTTGCGTTCGAATAATGGACGTGTGGTAGGCGCCTAAACTTCTGTCAACTGTGTTCATTTGACAAGAAACATTTTTTATACCAAATTCTCAAACTGAATTGTGTCTAGGGCAAAATAAATACACCGTTCTTGGCTTGGTAAATATTTTTGTACCAAACTCAAGAATCTGTGTAAGTTTTCAACGACGACCATATTTTCAAAGTATTATAAAAGAAAGGCTAAGTTCACAACCTAGAGTAATAGCGTTACGCGATGCAATGGAAATCGCTCAATCCAAAGAAACTTCTTCGCCAGCATAATCGCTGGCGATTAAAACGTAGCTAGTGTTTAAATTGCAGCAAAATTATACACGACTAATTTTTTATAATAGGGGAGTTTACGATGAGTAGCATTTTAGATTTAAAGTTGCTACGTACCAATCTAGCACATATTTTGTTGTTGGGAAAGCAACAAAACGTGTGATACATTGCTACGTAGGGATTCCCCTAATATATTTTTTTTGTTTCCACAACCCTTTGACAATTTATACCGAAACTTAAGCATATTGTATTGTATATAATAGCAGCAGAAGAGATGTTTAATTTATTATATAAATATGTACATATGTATATTTTTTTATTTATTTGGGCTTTAAGTATGAGAAAAAGCTTTTTTTTAACAAACTGCATAATTTTTATTTGCTTGCGCAGCGATAAACACCAAAGACTGTAAATATTGGTTAGAAGCGATTTGTATGTATTCTCGCTACGCTAATACGTTAGGTTGTAAACTTAGCCTAATACTGAAACTCAGCTGCCATATTAAAGCTGTATGATTATTATTTAACTAATTTAACAATTTCATTATGTACATTGGCTCACATATGCCACTTTATGAGTATTTTCGAGCCTTTTTTAAACAGCGCATCTCTTAAAAATTTAATAATGGCGAAAAATTCATTGCTTTCAAAATATAAGTTTTTCCAGATTTATTTCAAAATCTTCAAATCCTTATAAATTTTGAGGCGCTCGAGTTTTAGAGGGGGTAGTAGCGAAATTCACTCGACAGAATGTACCTCGTTTTTAAATTAGGAACTCACATTCATATATATTCGCGATTTTCTTGCCTGCATATTACGAAAAGGAATGCTGAGATTTATAAAAAGAATTCCAAGTCGCGCAGATTAAAAAAGAGCTTCAGTGTAAATTTTATGTCTGAGTTAAGTTTAAATTTGATTAGTAGTAAATTTTATTCCTCGAATCCCTTTGTACTCTTCACACTCATGAAAATATATTTATGCTAGAATATGATGTAAATTCTTTACCATTATGGTGTATGATTTGAGCCAATACCAATACGTATTTTACACCAACGGAGTTTATATTATGTTCTAGAAACAAGAAAACTTGTTGTATACCACTGGCATATATATGCCGAAAATCAGTAAAAAAAATTGACGGTAGGTGTAAATAATGCACGAAAAAGCGGCATAACCTTTACACTGAATCGAAATAAACTGTTCAAAAACTGCGCTTAGAAATAGCATATTTTTTATATTGAAAATGTATATCACGCCGATGTAAAAAATACACAAAAGATTTTGGTGTATTTTTGACTTTTGTGCTACTTGAGTAATTCAATGTTAAAACATCGCTGAAACTGGCATCGATATATCGTCTATTTAGCGATTTTAAGAAATTGTAAACATCGATGGCAAACATCGAATTTGGAACCGATATTATCGATGTTTCAAAAACAACGATGCATCGTTTGCATCGATATACTCAATGGTGCAACAGGTCGATTTAGTCTGACATTTACGGCAATTTTTCTCACTTGTCGATTTTTAGTAATAACTCGAGCTCAGCATCACCTCACATCTCTTTTTTGCAATTGGACTTCCTTTACCGTTTCCAATACATGTTTTGAATATTCGTCAAATCGGATCATAAAAAAAAGATTTTTAGTAATAACTCAACTCCAGTGCCAACTGGCGGGTTAAATTGTGAAACTAAACTATCCAAAGACTCACTCAAACACACACATACAACTTTTTTGAAATCCCTCCAGCTATTTAGGATTTCACTCACAAACATACCTACAGAAGAATTATATACACATTCAAAGATAAGGAAAAGTCACTTTGCAATGCCCTCTTTTCAAAGAGACTACTTTTCTCCATCAGTATGGGATTAATTTCATATATCTCCATACGCCCCCTTTTCCAATAGCTCCATATTTTCTCAATGACTATGCGATTAATTTCATATATCTCCACACCAAGTTCCAGTACTCTACCAAGAACAATTCTAGAGATATGCAATAAGAAAAATTCGACTTGTATGGGAGGTGCCACGCTGGTATAAAGTTTCAGTACTCTACCAGAGATACTTATTATGAAAAATTCGATTTATATGGGAGGTGCCACGCTCCATTTTCAAATAGTCCTACATTTTATTCATGAGTATGCGATAGATTTCTACTCTACCATGAACATTTCCAGAGATATACAGTATGAAAAATTCGGTTTGTATATGAGGTGCCACGCCCCTTTGCCAATAATTCCCTTTTCAAATAGTCCTAATTTTTCCTCATGAGTATGCGATTGATTTCATATATCTCCGCACCCAGTTCCAGTGCTGTACCATGAACACTTCCAGAGATATGCACTATGAAAAATTCGTATTGTATGGGAGGGCCCACGCGCTTTTACAATAGCTCAAATTTTTCTCAAGAGTATGCGATTGATTTCGTATACATAGTACCTCCATACCAAGTTCCAGTACTCTACCATGAACATTTCCAGATATATACAGTGTGAGGTGCCACGCTCCTTTTCCAATAGCTCCAATTTCTCTCCATGAATATGTGACTGGTTTCATATATTTTCGTACCAAGTTTAAAAATTGTACCATGAACGCTTCCACTTACTTACTTTAGTTAGGATTAGACATGGGTTAGCCAAGGATTAGAGACATGAGCCTCATAAAAGTAATAAGGGATTTAATTTTTTGTAATTTTGAGTTGCGTCGTTATTGCATCGGCATGTGAATTCATATATTTCGATAATGAAATAAATTCGAGCATAAATACGATTTTTAGTTACATATACATATTATTTTTCCTGTTATCAATACATATTTTGAATCTGAGGATAATCGGACCATAAACCCGATTTTTAGTAATAAATCGACTCCTACGCCACCTGGCGGCTTGTTTTTTTTGCAGTGGTATTGTCTTTTCTATTGTCAATACACATCTCAAATATGAGGTGAATCGGACCATAAATACGGGTTTTACTAATAGCTCGACTCCAGTGCCACCTAGCGGTTGACAAATTAAAGAAACAAATATCATAAAAATCGGTCCAGCCGTTCTTGAGTTATAAATGGTGTAACTAACGCGACTTTGTTTTATATATATAGATATATACAATCCGATGTTCGGGATAGTATTTTTAATATACCAGCAATATATGTAAAAGTAGTGGCGGCTGCTGTAGAGTAGTTATTAGCAGTGCGCGCTACCATTACGCAGCACCAGAGTTCAAGCCGAGTTTCCCACCAACATCAAAATATAAAAAACAAAAGTTTTTTTCTAATAGCGGTCGTCCCTCTGCTGGTAATAGTAAACCTCCGAGTGTATTCTGTCAAGAAAACAACTTCTCATAAAAATACAATTGCCGTTCGGAGTCCTTTACTTTGTGTGACAAAATCAAGGCGCACGGCACATATCGGAGGAGAAGCTAGGCCAAACACTAACATATTGTGTAAGCGCTAATCTGCATATCGTCGTTTAAAGTACAAAAGCGCGTATCGTGGTTCAGCAAAACCTCGTAACTGATATTTGTGCCAAAAGAGATATTTGCTCACCGGAAGCTCCTATCATCAAGCCCTTAATCATTTATACTAAAATTTCGATACTTAGACATAAAAAGAGATAAGTAAATTTAAAAGAGAGAAACGTTTTTAGTTAGGACAAGTTTTACTCTCTCCTGTAAAATTTAGGCCACCTCACATACGAGGTTTTGTATTTTCTTGATGCGCGGTTTTGTACTACAAATGACGATATGTAAAAGTATTGCATACATATTTTGGTGCCTTTTCAAGTATAAAATCCATTGAGAAACGAAAGAAAACGGCATCCCTGTGATTTGAACTTATGAAAAACGTTTTTAATATGAAAGACAAAAAACGTAAACAAGCAATTTCTGAACAAAAAACGGTTTATCCACAAAGATGTTTGAATGGAAGCATTACAGATATGAAAAAATGGCAAACCGCAAGGCTTTATTGGCAGTAGGTCCTTTTTAAAGAAGAAGAAAATAAGCTTCTACATAGTTTCGAAATTAGCACAAAATGAAATTTTTTTGTTTGTTGTTTACAAAAAAATACTTGGCAAGCATATAAGTCAAAATTGTGTTTCATTCATTTCTTCATAGACTTATTCATAGGCTTATTAACAGATTCATACCATGTAAATGCACCATTAAGTATTACAATTGTAAACATTAGGTTACAGGCCTCAGGTAGCGAAATAAATTTAACGACATTTTAAAGCTTTTGGGACGAAAAATATTGATATTTTTTGCAGCCCCGAAAATCTTTATTTTGACTCCAAAATACTATTAAAATTATCTTCAAATCAGAGAAGTTTTAACCGACCCAGTACAATTTACAGACTGCACATGTGCGTACATACATATATAAAACAAGTAAGAAAGTCTAAATTCGGGCGGAGCCGAACATTAAATACCTGGCGCAAGTATTAAATATATGTTTTTTCACCCTTCCGAAACCTTCCGCTAGATGGTAAGCCGAGGAGTATCAATTTTGAGTAAATTAGCGTCCTTCAATTTCGAAATATTGAAGTTTCAAGCATTTCTTAAATTTACCGTTATATGAGAATCGGCCGTTATTTTAGTCCGATTTCAATAATTTTCAACGTTTTGCTTACACGTGGCAAGTACAATAACCATACCGAGTTTGGTACAAATTGGTAGAACGGTTACCGATATACTTATATGTGATCATAAGTGGGCGGTGCCACGCCCATTTTCCAAAATTTTACCATAAACGTATTTCTTGGTAAAGAATTGTTGCAAGCATCAATTTTGAATAAATTAGCTTCAATATTTAATGATTTATCGAAGATTTTGTATTTCTCTAAATTACCGTTATATGGGATGTGGGCGTGGTTATTGTCCGATTTTAAAAAGTTTCGGCGGTTTTTTATGCTGTACCAAGGCCAACAACTGTGCCAAGTTTGGAAGAAATTGATGCAGCGGTTACCAAGATATACACATGTAACCATAAGTGGGCGTGGCTACGCCCACTTTCCAAAAATTTATAATATTCTTATTTTTCGTCTAAAACTTATTATAAATATCAATTTTGAGTGAATAATCTCCAGTAGTTACTAAAATATCGCAGTTTTCGTATTTCTGAAAATTACCGTTATATGGGAAGTAGGCGTGGTTATTGAGCGATTTTAAAAAGTTTCGGCCATTTAGTATGTTATGCGAAGGCCAACAACTGTGCCAAGTTTGGAAGAAATTGGTACAGCGGTTACCAAGATATACACATGTAACCATAAGTGGGCGTGGCTACGCCCATTTTCCAAAAATTTATAATATTCTTATTTTTCGTCTAAAAATTATTGTAAATATCAATTTTGAGTGAATTATCTTCAGTAGTTACTAAAATATCGCAGTTTTCGTATTTCTGGAAATTACCGTTATATGGGAAGTGGGCGTGGTTAAAGTCCATTTTCAATACCAACCTACCTTGGATTAAGGGAAACCTACATACCAAATTTCGTTGAGATATCTCAATTTTTGCTCGAGTTATCGTGTACACGGGCAGACGGACAGACGGACAGACAGACATGGCTTAATCGATTTCTTTTTTCATCCTGATCATTTATGTATACATTTGTCTATATCTATCTCGATTCGTTTTGGCTGTTACAAACAACCGTTATGTGAACAAAATTAATATACCCTTGTGCACAAGTGCGCTCGGGTATAAAAATTATACACGAAGAATCCATAGCCCCCTCCTCGATAAAAATGGAGTGACATGCAATTATCTTTATAAATTATGGATTGATTATTAAATTGTCAACTATAAGATACGTTAATTTATAGCTATGTGCTTATATATTTGTATTACGCGTCGCGCTGTCCACACGAAAGAATTGTAATTTGTGCATATCGCTATTCGATTTAAGCCAAAGCTGTTCGGAAAATGAACTAATTTCCTGGCATATGTTTACTGTTTACCGACCGCCACAAACATAATTATTTATTAAACGAGTTGGAATTATAATTTAATCAAAATTGCAAACGAGTTGCACATGTCTGCAACTATAAACACAGTCTCCTGTTTACCAAGTAATAAATCTTCTTATACGAAGGTAAGTTGAGATAAAATCAGTGTTACCGTTAACTTCACCGTTAAAGAATCGTCAAATATCTCCAAGTGTATCCACTTAGAAATGTAGGCATTTTTTATATAAGAACTGAAGTCCGTCCTTACTACTATTACACGGTGCTACAAAAAAATCCATGAAATACACCCGAAACAAAACTCAGTGTAGGTTGTAGGTAGGGTCGGGTATAACATGAACTAGCCCTGGCATTCAGTAAGCGGTCTCTAGTCACTAATAGTGACTTTTGGTGGTGAGCTTGGATTTTGAGACTATTTGGTATTCAGTACGCTGTCTCACGTCTCTAGTCTCAAAAATAAGTCACTAATTTGTCAGCTGGCTAAGAGCAGGTCACAAAAACGCGAAAATGAAGCGAGGAAATTTGTTCAACAAGAATTTCATTAGGAAATAAATCCAAATGCTAAAGGCATACACAAACACTATCAGTTGATTGTGTGTTTGCTTTCACCACACATTTTTGGTGAACTTTTTGTGACTCTCTCCATCTGAATATCCCAATCGTCTCAAGTCACAAAAAATAGTCACTAATTGCTAATCTCAAATTTAGTGACTTGAGATGAGACTGAATTACCGAATCCCAGGGTAGGTTTCTTATATTCAGTTTCTGAACCATCCATTTTTATTTTATTTCAAAACAACAGTTAGTACATGAGGCATTTCCGCCCCAACCAAGTACATATACGGCATTAGTATTGCTGTCACTTTTGAATTGATTTTTTTCGCTTTATGAGAAACTAATTTGAAATTTGAAAAATGGCCTGCACATCAGCGTCAAAATACCTTTCTAATGATATGTAATTGTTTATACCTTAGAAGTATAGTTTAGCCGTAAAAGGGGTGTAAGAAAACAGCACGTGAGAGCCCAGTTTCTGACAATAAATGCATTGGCTTCTAATACTTGTTTTTGTAATATTTCCAAGGAATGAAACCGAAACCGTAACCATTTAAAACCGATTCGTTTTTCAAAATCAAAACCGAAACCGTTATTCTGACCTGAAAAAGAACGGAACCGAAACAGTTTCAAGCACAGGTTTCAATCAATTTCCAGAAATTTATAAAAATCTAGCAATCAAAATTTGTTTTCTTCAGTAGAATAACTTTTTCACAATAAATGACTTGCGTAACAAATTTTTTGACTAGTATTTAGAAACACATCACAGATATCGTGGAGCTACGTGAACCATCACACGCTGCCACTAAAAAGCTGCAAATGAAACAGCTGGTACTCGGAGATTTTTTCGCAATATGGTCACAAAGTAAATCTAAAACAAAAAAAAGAGAACTCTTCACTAGCTTCACATTTGTGTTCCGAAATGATAAGAAGAGTGGCCACTTTATTTAACAATGACGCATTTTTGAAGGATATTTTCATGGATCCGCATTACAACATTATTTTATCTTCTGCACACAGAGAAAAAGCTATTGCGTTACTAACAAATATATTCTGCAGAATGACTGCAGAGGAAAATACCATGAGCATCATAGTAATGAAAGCTCTGAAGACGAGTCTGATGATCTTCAATTAATGCTGTCTCAGTTAGACGCGAATCTAATTCCGATTATGTTAGTGGACCGAAAAGTTCTGAAATTATCCGTCCTCTGTTAGTGGGCTTTGGCAATCAAAGACGGCAAGAACGAAGTATTGATGTTCTACAATATTGGAAAAATGAGTCTCTGCGGAAATCGCAGTTAGCTCAGTTAGTTAAAATAGTTTAGCGGTTCGATTGCATTGATAAGAACTAATCAATTGTATGGGCTACAAATATTTAAATAAATGTATTAGATTTTGCGAGTAGGATGTGACTCTTTTTAAA
>NW_023465570.1:0-8580 GCF_013731165.1 Rhagoletis pomonella | reverse complement strand
ATCGAAAACCACGAGAGTTTCACAAAGAGATCGATACTTTCTGATATCTCCAAACTTTTTGACCCACTTGGATGGCTAGCGCCGATAATTGTTGTTGCGAATATACTAATGCAAAACATCTGGTTAGAGGGTACCGACTGGGATGAGAATGTATCTCGAACAACATTAGACAGATGGCAGACTTTCACGAAAAACTACAATGAAATCAACAAAATATGTATTCCTCGATGGGTAGAATTCTCGTCAACGGAGAAAGTCGAAATTCACGGATTTTGTGATGCATCCGAAAGGCCTACGCGGCTGCAGTCTACTTGCGCGTGGAACGAGACAAACGCATTTTTGTCAATTTGCTGTTGGCAAAAACTAGAGTTGCACCAGTAAAAACAATTTCCCTGCCTCGATTAGAACTTTGCGGGGCTGTATTACTGGCAGAAATCGTCGAATCGGTCATCAATAATCTCGACTTAGGCCACTTGCAGATACACCTTTGGACCGATTCCACGATTGTTTTGGCCTGGATCCGCAAACCCCCATGTTCATGGTCTACATTTGTAACCCATCGTATTACCAAGATAATCGACAAAGTGGGAAACTTGAATTGGTACCACGTGGACTCAGCTACAAATCCCGCAGGCTTGGCGAGCCGAGGCATACTAGTGCAAGAATTGTTCAACAATTCGTTGTGGTGGCAGGGAACTTCTTGGATACAAGAAGATAAAGAAAAATGGCCAACACAAGACACAGACTTTACCACAAACATTGAAGAGAAACGGGTGAGCGTTCATACAACAACAACGACTGACAACACAAATGATATTCTTGACCGATTTTACAGTTTTCCAAGAGCTTTGAGAGTAATATCTTACGTGTTAAGATTCGCTCAAAGAACTCATCCGAGAACAAAAGATTCAATTCAGCCGCAATCTTACTTAATTTCAGCCGATGAAATTAAGGCAACGACAACCCGCTTAATAACAATGTCTCAGAAGCAACCCTATGGACTGGAAATCGCGAAACTAAAATCTGGAGGACCGATCGATGCGAAAAGCGAAATATTTCCCTTAAATCCTTTCATCGACAAGAATGGTGTATTGAGAACAGGTGGTCGTCTTGGCGCATCTCTCTATCTGGCATACAACGAACGTTACCCAATCATCCTTCCGTATAATTGCAGGTTATCACGTCTGACTGTCCAATTCGTCCATGATGTCTCACTCCACGGTGAAAACCAACTAATGCTGCGTCTCATCCGAACGAAGTATTGGATTCCGAAGGTCAAAACTATGATAAGGTCCATCATCTACAATTGCAAGATCTGCACGATATTTAAGAAACGCTCACAAAATCAGCTAATGGCGATACTACCACAAGAACGAGCCACCTATTCGCGTCCATTTACCAATACGGGGGTGGATTTCACCGGACCTTTTGATATAAAAACTTATCGCGGGCGCGGGGGCCGTATTTCAAAAGGATATGTTTGTCTGTTTGTTTGCTTTTCTACCAAAGCCATCCATGTGGAGGCCACTAGCGACTTAAGTACAGCTTCCTTTCTAGCAGCTTTTAGCCGATTCGTTGCCAGACGAGGGTGCCCAAGAAATGTCTATTCAGACAACGGGACAAACTTTGTTGGAGCGCCACGAGCACTTAAGATGGAACTCAAAGCCATCATAGCTGATGCTCGCACCAACGCTCTATCCAAGTTTGCCCATCAAACATTGTCTTGGCATTTTATACCGCCTGCGGCGCCTGGGTGGTCTGTGGGAGTCAGGCGTGAAAAGCTTTAAAAGCCACTTTAAAAAGACCGCGTCAAATATGAAATACACATTTGAGGAATTCACCACACTTCTCTGTCGAATTGAGTCGTGCCTCAACTCTCGACCTCTAAGCCCAGCCTCAAATGAGCCATCTGACCTTGAGCCTTTAACTCCAGGTCACTTTCTGGTAGGCGGACATCTGTTAGCCCCACCAGAAATAGACGTGAACGAAAACGCTGCCTCGATTGTCAATCGGTGGCAGAAACTCAAGGCCTTGCATCAAAACTTCTGCAGGAGGTGGAAAACGGAATATCTTTCTGAACTACAAAAGCGGATTAAGTGGAAGCATCCAAAATCAAACATGAAAGTGGGAGATCTAATAGTCATACGGGAAGATAATCTACCACCCAATGAATGGAGATTAGGGAGGGTGGTCAATTTGCGCTCAGGTTCCGACAACAGGGTTCGCGTTGTAGATATCATAACAGAAAAGGGAAAGGTGATAAGACCGCTTGTCAAATTAGTATTATTACCACCCCATTCCACGGAGACAGAAGAAACGAATTCTTCTGTATAAACCTATACGAAAACCATTCCATTGTCAATAAGCCAAAATTCTCATAAATATACACTCCATATTTCAGACCTCAAGTTTTTCGTAGCTCATTGAATGTCAAAGGGAATGCTTATTGGGTGTTGTCATACAAAATATTGCAAAGAAGTTGTCTCTGCACTGGATAATTGATTACCTCAACAACTGGCCATTAATGAAAGGCGCTGTTTATAAGCAGCCTCGTGCACTTCCGACAAGGGCAATTCCATGTCAAAGACGCGAAAGACATATATTTCAAAACGCCTTCATCAGCATATATTCTAAAAGGGAAGCTGTGATGGGGAATTAATTTCACACACACTTACTTACAACCGTCGCAATGGAATGGCCCACAGGCACTTGAATGAATTGGTATCGGGTTAAAACTGTCAATTTCATTATCTTTGTTTCCACAGTTAAAGAGTCCAGTGACTTAGCTTAAAATATCTTTCAAACACCGTCTAAAATTTAAACTCCTTATCCTGGCTAGCTAAAAGCGTTAATATTTACCCATAAGCACAGCAACTTCCACCTTTGCAGTCCAATGAAAATCAAAATCTATACTAATTATATAAAGAGAAGTCCCTTTTTTTGTAACAGGTAATCTCGCGAACGGCTGGTCCGATTTTAATGAAATTTTGTATATAAAGAGCTTTCAGCAACCACCATGTTTTAGGCTAAAAAAAATAACTTTTTTCCGGTAGGTGGACCAGGGACCAATCTTTTCGAAAAAATCTTATTATGGTCCGATTTGCTTAAAATTCGGTACGTAGCACAGTGTAAGATTTGACCAATCTAGCTGCTTTTAATTCTGTAATTCGAAATCTATTGAAGATAGATTAATGAAATTTTGCCCAAGATACTTTATAAGATAGGCGAAGCTTTTTACAAAGAATTGGTAATTTATAGTTACTGTCATGCCACCCTATTATATAACTGCAAATTTTTGAAACTGCAAAAACTGAAATATTTAACTAAATAAAAAGGCTAAAATGCCCAAAATTGATATTTAGAATTTCCCTATAACAAGAAATTATAAACTGACACAAATGGACTTAAAATAAACATATATATTTTTTTTAATTATGGGCGTGGAAAATATCGATAAAAAAGTCAAGTTGGGTCAACAAAATTCCGTTATAAGTTCAATATTTCTTACTCTATTTACAAAAATGGGATACCATTGGAAAGGTAATGAATCAGGCTTTCTCTATTCAAAACGAAAATATAAGAATTTGTCTCGGTCGTGATAAAATGCAAATGAATTACTCGAAGAAAATGAAATTCCCAGTAGGCCAGAAAAAAGAAAATTTCATCAAAACCTGCACTTTCCTGCAGGTAAAATTATGTTGTTTAAAGTCTAAGAGGAGTGGCAAATAAACTGAGATACAAACTTTATCGAATAGTGGCGGATAACGAGTTTGCGGGTCTAATGAAATAAATAAATTGCTAAAAATAATTTTAAGTTAACATCGTTTTACTTTAACATGGAATACTCAGTCCTAGTTTACTAAAATCCCAAAAATGTATATTCATTAAAAAGAACATACCCAGGCAAATAAGACCCAAATGGTATTTTAGTAATTGTTACATAAATCACATAACACCGACAAAATAAACATTGAGATTCAGTTTCAAATATAAATGTTTAAATATTATTTTCGTCGGTAATTTTCCAAATCAAACCCCGTCCCGCCATACACTTTGATTAAAATTGTTTAGTTGTTATTGTTTCGTATTTATCAGGCATTTCTAAAAACATTCTTGACGTTGTTTTCAAATTTGGCGACACAAAATAATGGAATTAATCTTTTCTAGAATATGGAAATGATACACTGTGCGTAGGTAGCATTTTACCGAGATTAGCATATAGGATCCTTTTTTACCGGGAAGTGAACCAGGGACCGATCTATTCGAAAAATTCGTATTTGTGGTCAGATTTGCTTAAAATTTGGTATGTAGGTAGCTTTTTACCTAGATTATCATATAGGATCATTTTTTCCGCGAAGTGAACCCAGGGACGGATCTATTCGAAAAAATCGTATTTATCGTCCGATTTGCTTGGAATTTGGTAGGTAGGTAGCTTTTTGCAAAGATTAGCATATTGGATCCTTTTTTCCGGTAAGTGGACCAGGGACCGATCTATTTGAAAATATTGTATTTATGGTCTGATTTGCGCAAAGTTTAGTACATAGGTAGCTTTTTACCGAGTTTAGCATATAAGATCCTTTTTTCCGGTAGGTTGACCAGGGACCGATCTATTCGAAAAAATCTTATTTATGGTCCGATTTGCTTGAAATTTGGCACGCAGGTAGCTTTTTGCCGAGATTAGCATATAACATCCTTTTGTCCGGTAAGTTGAGCAGGGACCGATGTATTCGAAAAAATCTTCTTTATGAGCTGATTTGCTTGAAATTTGGGGCATGGGTAGCTTATCGCTCGGATTAACATATAGGATACTTTTTTCTGATAGGTGGACCAAGGACTGATCTATTCGAAAAAATTTTACATATGGTCCGTTTTTCTTGAAATTCGGTACACGTATTATAGCTATACATACAATAGAATTGAATGATTGTTTTACAGTTGGAAAGGTGTTTTAAGGCGCCGCAAAGCAATCGGCTATTGGCTATTTACGTATACTTATTATCTATACCAATTATATAAAGAGAAGTCCCCTATTTTTATTAGAGGTGATCTCACAAATGGTTGTACCGATTTCTATGAAATTGTGGACACCTTATGGTTATAGGCTGATAATAATTTCGTTATATCAAGGGAGCGTGGCATCTCCCATACAAATCGAATTTTTCATACCGCATATCTCTGGAAGTAACGGGTGATTTTTTAAGAGCTTGATACCTTTTTTTTTAAAAAAAACGCATAAAATTTGCAAAATCTCATCGGTTCTTTATTTGAAACGTTAGATTGGTCCATGACATTTACTTTTTGAAGATAATTTCATTTAAATGTTGACCGCGGCTGCGTCTTAGGTGGTCCATTCGGAAAGTCCAATTTTGGGCAACTTTTTCGAGCATTTCGGCCGGAATAGCCCGAACTTCTTCGGAAATGTTGTCTTCCAAAGCTGGAATAGTTGCTGGCTTATTTCTGTAGACTTTAGACTTGACGTAGCCCCACAAAAAATAGTCTAAAGGCGTCAAATCGCATGATCTTGGTGGCCAA
Organism: Rhagoletis pomonella; assembly: GCF_013731165.1. Classification (NCBI taxonomy): domain Eukaryota; kingdom Metazoa; phylum Arthropoda; class Insecta; order Diptera; family Tephritidae; genus Rhagoletis; species Rhagoletis pomonella. Next base: position 3,048 of record NW_023465570.1, on the reverse strand, counting down.
CTTACCGGTCCATTTCTTGAGATGAATTGTTCTCCGAAGTTTTCCCTCAAAATGGCCATAGAATCGCGAGCTGTGTGGCATGTAGCGCCATCTTGTTGAAACCACATGTCAACCAAGTTCAGTTCTTCCATTTTTGGCAACAAAAAGTTTGTTAGCATCGAACGATAGCGATCGCCATTCACCGTAACGTTGCGTCCAACAGCATCTTTGAAAAAATACGGTCCAATGATTCCACCAGCGTACAAACCACACCAAACAGTGCATTTTTCGGGATGCATGGGCAGTTCTTGAACGGCTTCTGGTTGCTCTTCACTCCAAATGCGGCAATTTTGCTTATTTACGAAGCCATTCAACCAGAAATGAGCCTCATCGCTGAACAAAATTTAAAGCGCGAAACACATTTCGAACCGAACACTGATTTTGGTAATAAAATTCAATGATTTGCAAGCGTTGCTCGTTAGTAAGTCTATTCATGATGAAATGTCAAAGCATACTGAGCATCTTTCTCTTTGACACCATGTCTGAAATCCCACGTGATCTGTCAAATACTAATGCATGAAAATCCTAACCTCAAAAAAATCACCCGTTATATTGGTAAAGTCCTGGAACTTGATATGGTATCAATCCTATACTCATCGAGAAAAGTGGGCGTGGCGCCTTCCAAACATACTGAAACTTTTACCTATCTGTAAATACATATATAATAACGAGGTTAACAACTTAAAGCACGACGATCCGATCTGGCTAATATTCAAAACATGTATTAGTAACATGAAGGGAAATATTTTTGAACCGATTTGCCTCATAATAAAGATATATAGGGGTAAGAGTAGTGGCAATAGTATTGCAAAAAAGATCCGCAAGGTTGCGCTGGGGTCGAGCTATTGTTAAAAATTGTGAAGTGAAGTCATTCGGAGATACCAGGCATCAAAGTAGTCAAGTTACCACCGTTAAATCTACTACCATAACCATTGCGGTCCTTAATTTACTGTGACTAAACAGAATAAAGATAATTCTTGATGAATACCTACAAAAAAAAAATGTAAGACATTTGTGATATTTCGTCTGAAGTAAGTCTATGTACCTTGGATTTCTGTAGACCAATGAGACCATCTTGAAATTGCCTCCAGATTTAAGGACACGGGATATAGGATACAAGGATACAGATTCATCATCGTACCGTATCAGTGTTGCCGCAAGAACTTCTTCACGGACATAACGAAAACCAAACTTTAACGTGAATTGTGGTGAAAACGTTGGAACAAATGTTTCAATAAAAAAATTAATTTTGGGCGGGACGAAGTTCGCCGGGTCAGCTAGTGATGATATAAATTGCTACACAAACCTTGTAGAATTTTAAACAAGTGACCTGGCTCGCGACCACAGATTATTTCTTTTCCTTTTTTTAACACTTTCAAAAGCAACACCAACCTACCTAACTTCAGTGTAACACACCACTCATGAAAGAAATTTTATGTATGTAGAATCAAAGTAGTTACTTACCCCAACTCCATGTTACGTTTGTTCCACCAAACCAAACTCTTCGCCTTGTCAACATTAGCGACGATATATCTGAGCCATCCTTTCCCTTGCTGAATTCACCGCTTTGCAAGTCATGACCCTTGGTGCAGTGTGCTACCCGCAGGATCAAAGGCCTATTGATGATCGTTTTAACAAGCTTTACTTTTCACAAACTAGGGCATTTTAATTTGTATAGTTGGACACTTTTGTTTGCATTTCCCTTTTGTTTTTGAAACAAATATTTACTTCTTATGCTTTCACACACGGGATTTTGTATACATACATCTATCACGTGTATCGGCTGATTTTCGCGCATTGAACATTTAATTTCACTAGTAACAAGATAACTTAAGTAGATTAAATTTGTTTCTTCTTAAACCTTACCAGCCACAGCTTGTTCGAAAAACGCCGCACACACTTTAACACATTGCTTATAAGCTTTTTAGAAACCGGCATCGCCTCGTTGATAGTAGGGATCCACGATGATGCGACCACCTTTATTTAGCCCGAAATCTGCTAACATTAGCAACTTAGCTTTGGAATTCAGTGGCGCTAGCGACCGCAAATCACCCATATATATTTCTTCATTGTCCTCAATGCTCGATGATTAGGTGGTTTGCCACGATGCAAATCGCCAATTGCAGCAGAATCCACTTTCCAATCAGCGGAGGCGCCGGCTTTCTCGAGTGTGTCAATCATTACCGCCTCGGCAATGGAAGAACGGCAAATATTGCCTAAACAGATCATTAAACAACTCAACACAACTCACACCGTATCTTATTTTAATTCACGATTTAATTGTTAATTCGTTTAAAGCCGCACACCATTGCAAATAAAACCCGGGAGTAAATGCGTAACGTGGTTTTTCATTGATATTCGGCCATTCACGGAAATAGGAAACGTAGCCCACAAAAAATCCACCTACGTCCCACAAGAAGCACGGTTACCTTCTCTCCAGCTTTATGCCGTAGCACACTAGCAATTTTTTATCGATCAAGTTTGCCCAAACTTTCGCTAAAACTGGTTCAGAAAATTGCATGTAATCCGAAAATTATACTTAAATATATCAAATAAACTCCTCACATTACATTATCGCTTACCTGTAAGTTAACATAACTAGTCTAATTCTTTTTTGAGCATAAAAAAAATATATTTCCAAAAATACCATAAATTGCATGATGTAATAGGTGAATCTTCTGGCAATATAAACCCTTAGGTAAGCAACCAACAATTCGGCCATGCAACCCTGTGGACACTCATGCTCCAAACGCAAAGCGAGCTCCACACGATCAGTACACTCGTCAATCATTAAGGCCATACCACTATCGAACGTTTTCGTCACGCAAGATCAAAACTATGCAATAATGATAAAATATTAAAGGTTTTGAGATTGAACACGTAGTTACTTAATACCCATTTATATTGCTCGTCAACACAAATGTTTTTGTCTTGCGCCACATTCCTAACCTGAGCGGAATAACATTTGTTCACGCGAACAACGCTGCAGCACGTTCGCCGTTAACTTCT
>NW_023465569.1:0-8581 GCF_013731165.1 Rhagoletis pomonella | reverse complement strand
ACGGTCTAATGTACATATCTACATAGATACTCTTAGTTTTAATAAGAGCTATTGCTTTTTTATGTGCTTACGAAGCGCTTTCGCGAATTTGTTGTTCTTCTTTTGAATCTGCTATATGTATGTACACTAGCTCAAGTAGCACAAAAGTCAAATATACACCAAAATATTTTGTGTATTTTTTACATCGGCGTGATATACATTTTCAATATAAAAAATATGCCATTTCTAAGCGCAGTTTTTGAACAGTTTATTTCGTTTCAGTGTAAAGGTTATACCGCTTTTTCGTGCATTATTTACACCTACCGTAAATTTTTTTTACTGATTTTCGGCATATATATTATGCTAGTGGTATACAAGTTTTCTTATTTCTAGAACATAATATAAACTCCGTTGGTGTAAAATACGTATTGGTATTGGCTCAAATCATACACCATAATGGTAAAGAATTTACACCATATTCTAGCATAAATATATTTTCATGAGTGTGAAGAGTACAAAAGGATTCGAGGAATAAAATTTACTACTAATCAAATTTAAAATTAACTCAGACATAAAATTTACACCGAAGCTCTTTTTTAATCTGCGCGACTTGGAAGTCTTTTTATAAATCTCGGCATTCCTTTTCGTAATATGCAGGCAAGAAAATCGCGAATATATATGAATGTGAGTTCCTAATTTAAAAACGAGGTTCATTCTGTTGAGTGAATTTCGGTACTACCCCCTCTAAAACTCGAGCGCCTCAAAATTTATAAGGATTTGATGATTTTTAAATAAATCTGGAAAAACTTATATTTTGAAAGCAATGAATTTTTCGCCATTATTAAATTTTTAAGAGATGCGCTGTTTAAAAAAGGTTCGGAAATATACATAAAGTGGCATAGTTGAGCCAATGTACATAATGAAATTGTTAAATTAGTTAAATAATAGTCATACAGCGTTAATATGGCGTCCAGCTGAGTTTCAGTATTAGGCTAAGTTTACAACCTAACGTATTAGCGTAGCGAGTATACATAAAAATCGCTTCTAACCAACATTTACACAGTCTTTGGTGTTTATCGCTGTGCAAGCAAATAAAAATTATGCAGTTTGTTAAAAAAAGCTTTTTCTCATACTTAAAGCCCAAATAAATAAAAAATATACATATGTACATATTTATATAATAAATTAAACATCTCTTCTTCTGCTATTATATACAATACAATATGCTTAAGTTTCGGTATAAATTGTCAAAGGTTTGTGGAAACAAAAAAAAATATATTAGGGGAATCCCTACGTAGCAATGTATCACACGTTTTTTTGCTTTCCCAACAACAAAATATGTGCTAGATTGGTACGTAGCAACTTTAAATCTAAAATGCTACTCATCGTAAACTCCCCTATTATAAAAAATTAGTCGTGTATAATTTTTCTGCAATTTAAACACTAGCCACTTTTTAATCGCCAGCGATTATGCTGGCGAAGAAGTTTCTTTGGATTGAGCGATTTCCATTGCATCGCGTAACGTTATTACTCTAGGTTGTGAACTTAGCCTTACTTTTATAATACTTTGAAAATATGGTCGTCGTTGAAAACTTACACCGATTCTTGAGTTTGATACAAAAATATTTACCAAAAAAATGGTATAAAAAATGTTTCTTGCCAAATGAACACAGTTGACAGAAGTTTAAGCGCCTACCACACGTCCATTATTCGAGGGCAAACGCGATCGTATACATTTCAACATGTTTTGTTAACGTTCGCGTACGAAAAGAAGAAATAAAATCAGCGTTCGCCTATGTTATGCAGAAAAAATTCTCGCTGTTGCTCGTACTCATATATACTATGCAACTTATAGCTGCATTTGTGAAGGCATGATGTTGAATCATTAGTACCCAAACAAACTTTGAGCGTGTAGGGGTGCCTTATTGATGCATATTTCACCACTGGTGTATTAAATATACCAACCAGTGTTACCACTCGACAATATTTTTAGGAACAAAAAATCCTACCAAATCAGTTTCCAAACTACCAATTTTTTTTATCATCAGATATTGATATTTTATTTCGTTTCTGATTTTACTTCAAGCAAAAGTATGAATCTTTGAGATTAATTCAATTTATATCAATTATTTTATGTCTAAAATGTAAAAAAATACAATCGATATAAACATTTTATATTTGGTAACAAAAAAAATGTATTACTGTGCTCGCGCAATTTTATTTTTATTTATTTGTTTTCATTTAACCATGATGCAATAAAATTACGGAATGTCAGCAACATAATCTTAATATTTCGGTACGAGTTTTAGGCCATTTTAGCACGCTTTCAGTACGCTTTTCTACTTTCACATCACCATTATATTACCGCCATTCGACAAAATTTATTTAAAATTTTTACAAATGTTCTAATAAACGAATACTATGCAACAACAGCTCAATGCATTTTTGACATTTCGAATAGGATTTATTTTCTATTATAACTTCAAAACTTTTATAGGATTGCAAGACATCTTTAAAATTTGGAATCGGAAATCCAAATCGATGAGAAATCAATTTCGAACGAAACCAGAACAGCCCTGAAATGAAACTACCAATTTATCAAAACGGCAACACTGATAGCAGCTCTACTTGTGGTATGTATAATAAGCTCATATTAAAACAGACAGTGTATTATGTACACACACACTAGCTTTGTTTCTTTACTTTCCTAGCAGATCATGATCAGGAAGAAGAATGGGAAGAATTACAGAATTACGCTCACAGCGAGTGAAATATAGAAAAAGTCAAGAAACGCAAACTAGCAGAAACTAGCTAGTAAACACCTGACCGATGCTTTTGACAACTGAACATATGTATTTGCTGCGAATTTTTAATCACATTTTATGTTTAAAAATTGTTCACAAATACTCAGGTTTTGCCACACTTTATCAAATTTAATAAATCGCCCATTTTTATCAAAAAACACAAAAATATGTAAAAGAAGCAAATCAAAGTAGCTGTGCCTAATCTCTCTAATGTTGGAGCAACAGCGGAATTTTTCACCGCATAGCGTGAAAATTATGTGTTTCTTGTAATTTGCTTTTGTAATTTTTTACTTATATTCGGCAAACACTACCTTGTGTAAATGCGCCTATCTGTAAAGAAACAAAGCTACTGTGTGGTGTATTCAATATTCATTTTTTGGTGAATTCTTTGGACCACTGTAAATTGCTCTCAGAATTTGTGATGTGCTGAGTCGCTACTTTTAAGTATTGATCGAAACTCGGTACCGATTTAAAAAGTATCAAATACTTTCGATACTCGGTACTGAAATCTTGGAATTTCTAATAAAAGCGCGCATCAGCCAAAAATATGAGTTATATGTACACATACATATAGTGTCAGCTATTAAAAATAAATAATATTGCCACCAGAACTATTGCAGTTGGAAAGACGGTTGCGATAAGTAAAAGAAGGCGAGAGTGTGTTTTGCGACATCAGTATCAGGGCGAATTTAATAAGGTGGTGTTACCGGCGTATCTGAATTTTTCGCCGTGGAGGACATTACATCAAAATTACGTGTTTGTTGTAGTTAATACTAATGACAGTATGAATATCTGCGTATAATTTGTTAGTGTAATTTTTTACTTATATACGGCTAACACCACCTTACTAAATTCGAATTGATCATTATTGTGCAGATTTTATTGCCTGCCTTGTTCGCCGCACACATTATGCTTGCTTCACTTAACTACATACATACAAACACATTGCTCATCTCTTGAGAAAGGACCGTCTTATTTGTACATTTTGGGTTTTTAGGCGATGTCTTATAAAATATCAATAATTTTTACCCCCAAAAGTAGCCTATGTCGTATTTCATTGGATTCCCAAACAATATTTTAACGTTTAACTAGCCAAAGATGTAGTTCAAGATGCCCCTATAATAGAATCTTAATTAAAATATAAAACAATTTCAAAGGAAACTGATTTTTTTTTTTAATTCAAAGTCAAACCATCTAAATTGACCTAAGCTACTTTAATTGAACGGCAAGATATAATGACGAAAGGTACCGAAAAGGAAGTATTGGGTACCGAAATTTGTTTCAAGTATTGGGTACCGAGAATTCAGCACATCACTACTCAGAATGTCGCCTGAATAATTTTAATGACATTTGTTAACGTGGAGCTATTTGTGAACCAAATGAAAAAAGTGGCGCATTTTAGGAGCTGGTGTAGTTTTCGTACTTATCTCAATGAATAAATAGTACCAAAATGTTAAAGGTAGAATTTTGATTTGAAAGAAATACTGGTGGAATAACAAATACACCAAAACGTTCTTTTTTTATTCAATCTAATCAGATTTGTACCAAAATCCATAAATTTACACCAATTTATACACCAGTGTGCTACTTGAGAGGGTTGTCCAAAAACAGTAAAGTCGGAATTGCATTGCTCTCTCCCCCTAGGATTGTTCTATATCGAAAAAAGTAGACCCCTATTTGCATTGCTCTCTCCTCCTAGGATTGTTCTATATCGAAAAAAGTAAACCCCTATTTTTTTAATTTGAAATCAAAGATTATTTCGAGGTGGCTCAAAGCGCTCAAAGTTGTCCACGCATTTTTGTATGGGAAAAAACAAAAAATTTTGATTTTTAACTATTCTTGACCATGTCTACGAAAAGTTGTTTTTCCCCATATATGTAAAATACATGGAAAACTTTGGGCGCTTTGATTGACCTCTAAATATTTTTTTTTATCCAAAATAAAAAAATAGGGGTATATTTTTTCGGTATAGAACAATCATAGGGGGTGAGAGCATAAAAATTCCGACTTTACTTTTTCACATGCATTTTGGACCACCCTAATGTACACAGCTTAGCGTTCTGCATGTTGCTGTTTTTAAATTTGATTTTGTGGTCTTTGTTATTTGCCCTAAGCCACAAAGACAATTAGCTGAAATGCCAATCGTCGGTTTGGAACGAGTATAAAAATTTGCTAGTACATATGTATCTATGTATGTAAATATGTGTACAAGTACACTCATGCAAAATTAAAACCGAGAACAACAACTGTTAACATAACAAGGCTGGCAAATTAAGGATGGAACCACGCAGAAAATGTCCATAAAATCACACCGGAGGAATTTAGTTAGTTTGACAGTTGGTATGCGCATATCTGTGTACCTTTGCAAGGGATTGTATATGCATAAACACAGTCGGGACTAAAAACAAACATATATGTATATATAGTTTGCAGATATGCATGTGCTAGGGATGTTAATCTCGAGATCCCGGGATCCCGCCTTTTTTAAGCTCAGAAAATCCCGAGAACGAAAAATTCGGGATTTGTAGTTTGCAATGGTAGCAAGAAAAGCAACGCTTTATCTTGAAGAGTTTTTGCTTCATTTCTTTTGTTTATTTAATATTTGATATTTTTTTACAAATGTCTAGCTAGTTATACATACACCGTGTGATAGGCGATTTTACAAACAAAAAAAATCAATATATTCGCGAAGCCTTGGGCCAAATATATGCAGTAAAATTGCGTTTTTAGTTTTACTCTCTGACGTCAGGATTTTTTGAAAGGACTTTGAAAATTGATTAATATCACTTATTCACAAAATGGTTTAAAACATTTAGTGCAATGCATTTAGTGCAGTATGTCTTTCAAGTTAAAGAGAAAATTCGGTAGAGAAAGAACAGATTAAATTTGTTGTTGCATAAGGTATTGAAAATGTCCTTAGAAATTTTATCCTTGAATATCCTTGAAATATTGCAATATTTATTTTGAAAAAAATATATGTTAAGGACAAATACAAACTCGACAACGTCCTCGAATATAGTCCTTATAACTTTATTAGCTTCAAAAATAATATAGAATAAAATTGCATTTTCAATACCTATTCGTCATTGTGAACCCAAAAAATTTTAATTTTTTTTAGTCCTACAGAATTTTCTCTTTTATTTGGTACCCATTTTTATTCTACATAGTACTGAACTTTTTAAATAATTTTTGGAATTTATCATATCTTTGAAATTATAAGCTTCTAATAAAAAAATTGTAAATCTAAAAGCGTAGTTTTACTATATTTAGCCCATTGTATCGTGAGTATATTGATTGCTTGTTTTGAGAATTTTTTGTTTCAACCTGTTTCAATATTTTCACTCAGAATTTTTAGAAAAATTTTAGGTAGGCAATTTCATAAGTATAACCCATTAAATTACAGGAGGATAAAGTGCAAGTTTCAATTGACTAAACGTAACGTTGAGTTTTTATTTTTTTTTTTGCTCGAAAGTATGTTCGAAGATTTGAAATCGTTTAAATAATCCCCAAAAATCAACGGTATTTTGTAACTGCTTGAAGCTTGCATTTCATCCTACTTTAATTTAATGGGCTAAAAACTGCGTACCTAAAATTTTTCTATTTATTTATTATTTATTATATGGAAGAACAGCTTCTCAAACTATGTTGATGCACTTTTTTCATGTTAAGATGGTGGGAAATAATGAATATCTAAATCCCGGGACTATCCCGAAAATCCCGGGATTACAAAAATCTAAAAAATTAACATTCCTAGTCTGTACATTAGACTGTGTCAAATTTAACGATTTTTTTTTTTCTTCTTTCGGTCCCATATGAAAATTTCATTGTCGGTCACAAAAAAATAATTGTGGTAAAATTGTAGCCCTCTATCTTCATGTTTCAGTTTGTGCTCGCGAAAACAAGAAATTTTAATGAAAAGGATTTGTCCCGCTATTTTTTTTAATAAATATAAAAAACCAAATAAACTAAAACAACCTATCGTTGAAGGTTTCGTTCATTTCAATATAAACAAGTAGTCTAACATAATAAAACTCACAAAAATGAACCGTAGGTCCCAGCTACTTCAAACTTACATTTACTATACTAGAATTCAGTGGGCTACAGGGTTATTTTTAGTTTATTATTATATATAAAGTTTGTTTACAAACGAGCTCGTGCGGGTGCCATAAAAATCACTGGCAATTAATATGGGAAATGAGCCAACATTAATTGCAGTTGCGAATTGCTCAATCTCACACAACGGCTCCTGATTATGAATTCAACCATTTTCCGCTTCCGAAACTGAATAAATTGTTCATACACATGCCCATACATAAATAAAATATATACCCATACAAGACAACATGTCCTTTGGTCGAACATAATATATAAATAAGGCTGGAAAAAAACAAAATTCACTTCCTTTCATCTGCCTACGCATAAATGTATGTATGTATAATAGTAATTAAGGTTAAACGACTCCATTCATACTTGTCGCAATAAAGTGGCCAAGTAAATAGAGTGCACAGTGGTAAAGTCTTTCTAATGTTTTCCATAAAAAAAAATTCTTTTTGTCAATAACAAATAGTTTCGTTGTCTGATTCATACGATGATTTTCTAAATATTATTTCGACGTAGATTATGCTCAGCCAACGCAGATTCGTCTACCAGCAGGGCTAGCAACCCGAGTGTATTAAACACCTGTTCCTTTTTTCGATCACAGTAGCATACTCTTCTTTCTGACTAAGAGATAGATTTGTCAAAGCCGGTTAGAAGCTCTAGGAATACGGTTTCGGTGTGGTTTTCTAGAATAGCATTCGGCGATATAGATTTATTTACATAAGTTACATCTTTGCATATGAGAGGTCTTCTCAGCAGCTGAATTAGCATTTTGGCGACATGCGCAGGCAACAAGCGAAAGTCATAGCCTAGCTTATATAGGCTGACTTCCAAAACGTCAATTGCTTTGCATACGTTCAAAGTATAATGTTCCATAACGCCGAAGTACAAAATATTGGCGATGTATACTTTTCCAAAACGCATCTGAAAAGTTATCGAAATGCATCGCTAGAGCAATCAGCGCATCAGAAACAAATTATTCAGAAAAATTATTCATTGCTATATTGAATATTTAAAATATGCAATGTATATGGTTGCCGCAACTCTGCATATGCAAACAGTTTGAATACCGCAGTATAACAGTATCCAAACAGTAGGGGTATTCTCGAAGTCTTGCACGATGCACGGATTGCACGAAATGCAAAAATACTATTCCAAATTTCGAAGAGTACGAGAGCACCCCATTGCAAAGTGGTAGCATGCATTGGTAGCAAGCAGCGAAATTATGTATACAATAACAAGAGACAGCAAAAAAGATGAAGTGAGCGAGATGAGAGGAATGAGAGAAATATGTAGCAATTCCAACAACAAAATAACTAGCGTAGGGTCGCAATTATTTTGCTATGTTATTTTGCAAAATATATACATGGGTTTCGACGTCGCATATTTTGCAGCGATAGCAAATGTCGTTTCCCATGTATTTTGTTGTTGTGGCTTTGCCAGATTTGGAGAATACCCCTATTGTATTGCTACGTTTTGGAAGTCAGCCATACTTAGAGGGAGTTGTCGTACACATGCCTCAGTAGCAAGGTCAAATAAGCTTCCAGTGGGTGATGGCTGGACGAGAATGATTCGCGTTGTCAAAAATTATCTCTTGAAAGAAAGATTCTTCTTAACGTTTAGGCATGGCGTGGTAAAGCCAGATTCCCTTTACTTTTTCGCACCGCTAAACTGATGTGAACAGGATAACGGAGAGAAGG
>NW_023465568.1:5560-8584 GCF_013731165.1 Rhagoletis pomonella | reverse complement strand
AGCCAGACGTTGAACATTTCCGCTGGAAATACCTATTGAAGGATCTGGCTCTTCGCCTTTAAATTACAAAAGATAGTGGACGTAGGGGGACCGTTTTAACGTAACACAGGCAAAAATTTTTGGCTACAATCTGTCATTTTGTTTGCCAGATATAACGTTTTACATTTTATCAGTTCACTTGCTCAATATTCGCATTCGCAAAAGCTCCGCATTGATTATTGCGAATGCGAAAGCGAATGCGAATGTTGAAATAAATGCGGAAGCTCCGAGGTGCGAATGCGAATATTCGCAACAACCCTGGGGTGTACATACATACGAGCACCAATTAATTTTATTTAAAGCAGCGTTGGGCAGAGAGGGCTTTTACTCTGCTCGCGCCTATACAAAATGTATAGAAAGCTTAAAAAGCTTTGCCCGTGGGCAAGGCAGTGCCTATCAGTGGTTTAAGAAATGGGGTGTCGTCCATTTCCGCTGTAGCTTTTATAGCTGTCTGGACACTCAATATTGCAAGTTGATAAAAGCGTTGTACAAAATTTGAGATCATATTCATATCCCCACATACACGTGCAGCGTTGCCATTTTAGCCGTTTTCCGGCTAGATTTAGCCGGTTGCGACAGCAAACAGCCGGAAAAAATTCGATTTAGCCGGCAGCCGATTTGTTAGCCGTTTTCCAAAAAAAAATTAGCCGTTTTTAGCCGATTTTGCTCCTCGCCTTATTTTATTAAAATTCAAATATACAAGTTTTTATTTTTACAAATTTAGTTCTCCAAAATCTATTAGAAATGGCTAGTCTTACCTCTGAGAAAATTTTCATGTCGGACTGTGTTATATAAAATTGAAAAACAATCAGAAAGTGAGCCGATTTCAATGTTTTTTGTTTTAAGTGAGTGACCCAAATACACATAAACTGGGACGCGTCATTTTAGCAGATTAAAAAGTTACAAGTTTTGCTGAAATTTTGCAGAATTTTCATAATTTTTACACTAAGTGTGAAATCTGTTTGTAGTATATGTTGTTTGTTAAGTAATGAGCAATATATTCATAAAAAATAATACATATTAAATAAACTAAAGAAAAATAGGCAAAACTTGCTTCAATTTGGCGACCCAGTTTATATTTGGGAGAACGCAGCGGGAATTTTCTTCATAAAATTTTTGTTATGAATGTCTTAAATTTAAGTGTGTTTAAGTTTTATTCGCTACACTTAGAAAATAAAAGAGCACGAATTTCGATGTGGACCAAAACTCTCTGGGACGACAATACATGGTGCAAACATACTTTTAAAATTTTAAAAAATAAAACTGCAGTAGTTTTCATCTTATGTGGATAATTCTTGTGACACATACATAGTTTCGTGCTTACATTTTTGTATATATATTTTTAACAGCACCACATCTTTATCAGAAAATTCCGAGAATCCAAAAATTGGTCCTGTTACAAGTTGCAGGCATCATTTTAACTCGACCTCTTTCCTGTTCCACGAATAATGGTACATCTTACAGAGGTTTAAAGATATTTTGCGTCAGCAATTTGTTATCAACCTACGTACCCTACCTCGGAAAAGCAAAAAACTTTATATTCGAACGTTTGCTCAGGTGTGCCGAATTCTGGCAGTTTGGAAACGCGCAACACTTTTAATATTTTCATCCAACTTCACTAACTTCAAATTTTTTTTCTACTTTTTTAAGAAACAAAAATTTGTCTGCTAGTGAATTTGGTGGCATGATTTTAGTTAAATGTCATAAACTTGTTAAAAGTGAAGTGTTCGGCAACAACAACGAATGTCAATAAATTAAACTACCTTCTGCTTTGACAGCTTTACCTGTTCATTTCTCAAAATATTGCCCTCCGACTAAGCAAAAGTGCCATACTTTCAGCTAATATAGCCATTTTGCGGGACAAAAAGCAACCTACTGAAAATTATCCAATATTTATAACAAGGCAAAATTGTTTAGTAGAAAAGAAAACGCCATAAGTTTGTAATTTATCTCTGTTTTTATATTTAAGTAATACAAACATGACTTCTGATGTAAAGCTTAGCTACGTATAACGACAGTTTCCTTTGTTAAACAAAAATAAAGTGGTGCACAGCTTAGCTTCGTATAAATAATCTTTATTAACCAAAAAAAAATTCAATGGATTTACTAGTCTTTCTAATTGTGGTTTATGTACGTACATAAAAAAAAATTTAATTCTGGTTGAAACATTTTAGCCGCTTTTAGCCGTTTTTTTTTGTCCAATCTAGCCGGTCGCCCTGAAAAGTTCTGGCAACACTGTACATGTGTATGTACATACATATACATATTACTTTTCATATCAATTCAAGTATATTACATGCGCCCATATATGTAATACTTCTATATTGGTAGTAAGCTAACTTCCCAATGTGTAAGCATTCCGAAGTCAAAGCGAGACAGTCTAGTACGGTTTGTGTATATGTATTAGGGATGTTTCGAATGCCATATTTTTCACATTCGCGAATGCGAATGCGAATGTAATTTTCGGAATGCGAATGTGCGAATGTTAAGTCATCGTTTTTATTACTTAAAAATTTTGTAAATTATTATAAAATTGAACGAGTGCATAACCTATGTATATAGTGTTTTAATCTTGTAGTCAAGTTCGAAATGGGCATATTATATTTCAAAAAATTTAATTTTGCTGCCCTTTCTCCAATGAGGCGATTTCTTAGAAGCCCGTAAGTATGTAAGGCCGGCTGCACTAAAAAATTGCTCACCGGGAAAGGCGGGTGGAGCGCTCAAATATTTGCGGCGCAGATCTGACAAATTTGTCGTATTTTTGTTTAGTTTTCCACCAATCGAGAGGGTTTTCACCGAGATGAGCGCGTTTTTCTTTAAGATAGGCCTTCAATTAAGCTTTTATTTCACATTTTTTAATGTCTCCAGATTTTACGTCCGAGCCTTTGCTTTCCGTGGAGGAATCTAAAATTATTTATAGGTTGCTTATACGACTTTAAGCAGCACTTGTTAAAGGCCCATCAATGTTGCTTGATATACTACTTA
>NW_023465568.1:4447-5460 GCF_013731165.1 Rhagoletis pomonella | reverse complement strand
TTTTTTAGTGCAGCCGGCCTTACATACTTACGGGCCTCTAAGAAATCGCCTAATGGGAGAAAGGGCAGCAAAATTACATTTTTTTAAATATAATATGCCCATTTCGAACTTGACTACAAGATTAAAACACTATATACATAGGTTAAGCACTCGCTCAATTTTATAATAATTTACAAAATTTGTAAGTAATAAAAACGATGACTTAACATTCGCACATTCGCATTGCCGAAAAATACATTCGCATTCGCATTCGCATTCGCGAATGTGAAAAATATGGCATTCGAAACATCCCTAATACATATACACAAACCGTACTAGACTGTCTCGCTTTGATTTCGGAATGCTTACACATTGGGAAGTTAGCTTACTGCCAATATAGAAGTATAACATATATGGGTGCATGTAATAGACTTGAATTGATATGAAAAGTAATATGTATATGTACATATGTACATACACATGTATGTGGGGATATGAATAAGGATCGCTTAAAATTTATCTCAAATTTTGTACAACGCTTTTATCAACTTGCAATGTTGAGTGTCCAGACAGCTATAAAAGCTACAGCGGAAATGGACCACTGATAGGCACTGCCTTGCCCACGGGCAAAGCTTTTTAAGCTTTCTATACATTTTGTATAGGCGCGAGCAGAGTAAAAGCGCCCAACGCTGCTTTAAATAAAATTAATTGGATCTCGTATGTATGTACACACCAGGGTTGTTGCGAATATTCGCATTCGCAACCGCGGAGCTTCCGCATTAGTTTCAACATTCGCATTCGCTTTCGCATTCGCAATAATCAATGCGGAGCTTTTGCGAATGCGAATATTGAGCAAGTGAACTGATAAAACGTAAAACGTTATATCTGGCAAACAAAATGACAGATTGTAGCCAAAAATTTTTGCCTGTGTTACGTTAAAACGGTCCCCCTACGTCCACTATCTATTGTAATTTAAAGGCGAAGAGTCAGATCCTTCAATAGGTATTTCCAGCGGAAATGTTCAACGTCTGGCT
>NW_023465568.1:3347-4347 GCF_013731165.1 Rhagoletis pomonella | reverse complement strand
TTTTTTAATGCCTCCAGATTTTACATCCGAGCCTTTGCTTTCCCTGGAGGAATCTAAAAGTATTTATAGGTTGATTATACGACTTTAAGCAGTACTTGTTAAAGGCCCATCACTGTTGCTTGATATACTACTTAGGGCCGGTTGCTCAAAGGCTGGTTGACACTAATCATCGGTTAACACCGTTATCGACGTTTTCGACTCCATGCATATAATACGGTGTCGGTAACGTCGATAACGATGTTTAACCAGGGATTAGTGTCAACCAGGCTTTGAGCAACCGGCCCTTAACCGTTTAGCGCCTGAAGCTAAATGCCGGTTATTGCCCGCACCTTAGTTAGACAGACTTAGAGACATTTCAACAACATTATTGTGGGCACTCTGCCCATGTACACATTCGCATTCGCAGAACATTCGTGTCATTTGATGCGAATGCGAATCTCTAATGCGAATGTGTAAAATGGTGCGAATCATTCGCATAACGAATGCGATTGCAAATATTCGCAACATCCCTCATATGTATTGTGTACGTGAGTACCGTTTTTGTGTATGTGTTATGTATATGTTTATTTATAAACGTATGTGTTCCTTTTTTTTGTACGGTTTTATTGATACTAGTGTTCGCCCAGCGGTTGAAATTCAACCGCTAAAATTAAGGATAGTTTATGTGAGTTGAGCTGAAATATCATTAGTTGGAATGGGTTAAGTGGCGGGGAGTTTAGCTTAGTACTTAGCATAACACACCATACCATAACATAAAATATGTAGCATAACACACCACAATATAACATCGCACATTCTTTAGTTGTATTTCCTTTTTGTCCCTATCACTTTCTTCCCCTCTATATTTGTCTCTATCGCTTTTAATGTTTTTGTTAATGTTTATCTTCACCTTCATGTTGATGTTCAAGTTCATGTTCATGTTCAAGTTCATCTTCATCTTAATCTTAATATTAACCTTCATCTTCATCTTCATCTTCATCTTCATCTTCATCTTCATCTT
>NW_023465568.1:1439-3247 GCF_013731165.1 Rhagoletis pomonella | reverse complement strand
CTTCATCTTCATCTTCATCTTCATCTTCATCTTCATCTTCATCTTCACCTTCATCTTCATCTTCATCTTCATCTTCATCTTCATCTTCATCTTCATCTCCATCTGCATCTTCATCTTCATATTCCTCCTCATCTTGGTCTTCATCTTATTTTTCGTCTTTCTCTTTTCCTTTATCCTGATCTTAATATGTCCATTATTTTCTTCATTTACATATTCACCCCCACCATTGTTATTGGGTTCGGTATTTAAATTTTCCTTCCTCTTTGTGTTTATATTTAGGTTTCTTTACATTTATTTTAATTTCTGTATTTATCCCTTTCTTCTTCTCCATACTCAACTTTACCTTCTTCCTTGTTTGTGTCTAGTCTATTTATGTACATACATACATACATCTTATTCCTAAACTGCTGCTTAGCACGTTTCTGTAATTCAGTATCAATATTAAAGCATACATTTAGGAGGCATTTCCGCCCCAACCATGTACATGTACGGCATTAGTATTGGTGTCACTTTGAATTGATTTTTTCGCTTTATGTTAAACCAATTTGAAATTTGAAAAATTGCCTGCACATCAGCATCAAAATACCTTTCTAATGATATATAATTGTTTATACCTTATAGGTATAGTTTAGCCGCAAAAAGGGGGTTAAAGGAAACATGATTGCGTATTTATATAATGGATATATGTACTGTAATGTTTTCGGAAGGTACTAGCTCTTACTGCCAATATAGGAGTATTACAAACATGCATGCGCCCACGCTTTTCATTTTCAGTCTCATAAATTGTTTATAATGACTTTCGCTAAAATTTCATCAAAAGTTACTTTTTAGTCCATTTATAAAACCACGCATATTAAAAAGTTTTTATTTTATTTTATTTATTTTCTACGTTAGTCTTGTCTGTATAAAATTTTGCAATATATATTAAAATAACTCAATGATACCCTGCAAAAAATGCGACGAGTCCGTGATGTGTCCGCGATGAGTCGCAAAGGAACATGCGACTAATGCCACTTTGCATCCCTTTGTATGGACTGAACTGTTCGGGTATGAAAGTAGAGTAGTCCGTTTTCATAGAAATCGGATATATAATGGGACTAGTCGCTTTTTATTCCAATCGGGTATAGTGGTTTTCTTACCTTTTCATAATCGTTTCATATTTAATATAATACAAAGAAAAAACACTTTATATTAATTTTTAAGTTCACTTGCATGACTTTTATTTAGATATTTTTTTATTATTTGTAACAAATTATAAAACTCTTATTCTAAAATAGTTCAATAATTAAATTCCTTTAATTTTCAAATTCATTACAACGCTTTTATCAACTTGCAATGTTGTGGCTCCAGAAACTTTCAATGTTGTGTGTCCGACACCATAAAACCTTTGCTTTGTAAAGTTCCTATAAAAAATTCTAGTGCATAGGGCGACATCTGTAGTGCATAGGGCGAGGTAGATGACATCTAGATGTCGTCCTATGTACTACGTTTGCTACAGCGGAAATAGACGACACGCCATTTCTTTAAAAGTTCCTATAAAAAGTCTAGTGCATAGGGCGACATCTGTAGTGCATAGGGTGAGGTAGACGACATCTAGCGGAAATAGACGACACGCCATTTCTTTAAATAAAATTAATTGGTGCTCGTTTGTATGTACATACATATGTAAATGCATGTGTGTGCACCTTTCTATTAATATCGTTGAATTATTTTAATATCTATCGCAAAATTTTATACAGACAAGACAAAAAAGTAGAAAATAAATAATATAAAAAAAAACTTTTTAATATACAACGCTTTTATAAATG
>NW_023465568.1:0-1339 GCF_013731165.1 Rhagoletis pomonella | reverse complement strand
TTTATGTTATAATTAGCAATGAATTCAATGAAGACTGTATTTTTCTTTTATTTTTGATTTAAATTTTTCAATATGAAATAAATAATAAGTAATATATTAATAAAAAAACAACACTACTTAACAAATTTCAAACTTTTCATTTTTTAAGTTTTCAACCTACTATGAACGGGTAGAGATACCCACTTCCAAAACAGGTACGAAAAGTTGTTGTTCCTTTTGTACTGTTAGGGCGCACTAACAATCAGCGTTGCCAGGTCTTCGACATGAGAAAACGTCCCTCTTGGTCTGAAAAAACGTCATTTCCTACCCAAAAACGTCTTTTTCAAATGTAGGCACCCAGAATTGTTCTTATTAAACTTTTATTGTATGCAAAGGTACATATGTACGCAAGGTATATTAAAATGTCATTTCTACAGAGCACATTTAAAATTCATTGTAAACTGGTTTGATATCGTTAATATAAGATTTATTATGAAAATAATTCAAGATCAGTTCTACTTACTAGATTTAGTAACAGAGAAAAATTACTGGGAAGGTAAAAAACGTCAGTTTTTACACAAAAAACCTCAAAACGTCAACAGGATACAAAAAAACGTCCAAATGACGTTAAAAACGTCAACCTGGCAACGCTGCTAACAATACACGATGGGTTTCAATTGCAGCTGAGTACAAACCAAACGAATTTTTTGTTCTTTTGTTCATTGCGTAGTTAGGATTGTAGTAAAGATACTCAGGGTTTTTAAGGTTGCCTATGCGGATATTTCTATGCATTAATTGACGTTTTTTGCCAAACTGACCACATCGTTAACAATGCAAAAATTATGCATAGATAAACACTTGCTAGGGAGTCTCAAGGTTTCCTAGATGGATATTTATATGCATCATGAACGTTTCTCCTAAACTAAAAAAACTCCTTTTAAACATAAAACAATAGATCCTAACCACATCATTAAAAATCCAGAAAATAATACATATACATGTATGTATGTACATGTGTGATGGTATTACCAAATGACCTGTGTGCACAAACATAAATAAATATATCTGTGTACATATGTATGTATGTATGTAGAATGTAAGCTAAGGTTTTTTAACCGAGATTCTTTTTAACGCATACTTTGTTATCGATTTAACGCAGTGTGCAATGCAGTTTTGCCTGATTTTCACAAACATATGTACATATGTATGTAGATACATTAAGGCAAAATTAACCACTTGTTCTAAATATGACGCATATATGCATTAAAAAGAGTTTAGTTTGTGAAAATAGTTAAATTTAAATATGTTTATATGAACATATGTATGTATATATGTATGCGTACATGGAATAAAGAAATTT
>NW_023465567.1:0-8587 GCF_013731165.1 Rhagoletis pomonella | reverse complement strand
GATTAAGTGAGTCAAAGAGATTTAAATGTGAGATTATTTACAAATAAATTTAGCTGTTGCCAGGTTAAGAAAAGTCCAGTTTGGCGACGTCCAATTTTTACAGATTTTATTGTACATATGTACATGTGTATGTACACATGAAGTATATATACTTATATATGTATGTACACATAGTAAATTGTAATAACAGAAGCTCAGATTAAGTATTAAAAAAATTTGCGTTTTTTTTTGAGATTGGAGAGATAAAGATACGGAGGCGCGTGCAACTGGGCACGCAAACGAAAAAAATCCTATTTCAAATTGTTCGTTGTTTCAACAGGTTGAAATGACGGAAAACTGAACTTAGTTGATGGAGAATAATCATTTTTTATGTTTTTTTTTTAATTGTAACCAAAAAAATTAACTAGTTGTAATCGTTGTAAGACAATTTTAACTGCACTCAAGTATTTCTGTTCATACCTTCTACTATGATTGAGAATGATTTTTATTATAGTTATAATGATTATTATCTCTGAGCGAAAAAATAAAAATCAAATAATTATTTCCGTTGAGCGAAAAAAATTAAACTCAATAATAATTATCATTATTATTAAGCGAAAAAAAAATGTAAATCATAAAATAATGATTAAATGTTGATTTAAATTATTTTGCTCGTAATGATTACCATCTCTGGCAAAAATTCTAAAAAGGCTACCCCTATGTTCGGAAAAAAATCGAAATTGCCTTCGAATCGAAATACTTCATTAGAAAAAGTTTAATCATTTTTATTTTTAATATTTTTATTGAGCTTTGTACCACGATTGTTTATTAGGAAAAATTGAAAAAGCAACAAAGTCTAAGTTTACGGAATGTACATAGCTCAGTGGTTAACGCTTCTGACTTTGAACATTGATTACGCAGGTTCGATACCTGCTGAAGTCTAGAAAAAAGAAGTCTGATGAGGAGATATGGTGATCTCCGAAATAGTGCTATAACTTCTTCCGCTTAGACTTTGTTGCTTTTTCCATTTTTTCCTAATAAAAAATCGCGGTACAAAGCTCAATAAAAATATTAAAAATGAAATTTTAATAAGCCACAATAACATTGACATTTAATCATTTTTGGTGAACTTTAATTTACTGATATTGAGGTGGTAAGTTAGGATGATAACGGGGCATTTGAAGGCAATGAACTGTAGAACATAAAATATAAAAAGGTGACCACTACGTTCAGCCAAAATAAACATTTTCGAAGTTGCCTTGCAAAAATACTAGGCAATGTGAGGCAATTCACGACAAATGTCCCAAGCGCGCAGAGCGGTGCAAAACAAGCTACTTTTCGACAAGCTGAGAATTAGATAGCAAATGGGAAAAATAATTCGAAATATATAAGATAAATCGAATAATTCGATGGTACTATGCGTTATCCAAAATTTTCTCATTTTCATGATAAAAATTTTGAACGAAAATTTTTTTTGTAATTTTTCTCAATTATGGTAATTTTCAATATTGTTTTTAGTTATCTGAATGGAAAGATCAAATCCTTTTACATGGAAATCATTAATAAAAAAATGCACTTTTTTATTTTTCCGAGTTATAAAACCTTTTAGAGCGAGACCGACAGGCTCACACCGACAGATGCGTGGAGGGGTTGTTTTTTGTTTAGTTTAAGCAAAGCAAACGACCATTCTTTGGAAATAAAGATTAATTGATTAAAATATTGATGTTACTTACTCTTCATTTTCCCAATTTATTTTTTTATGATTTTATAAGAAGAAATAAGTTCCGGATTTGATCTAAAAAAGTCGTTGTAAAACTTTGAAAGATTGGTATTCCCACTCTTATTTTAATTTTTTCAAACTCATTCCGCAGACTGGAGATAGTGTCGCAGAAAACCAGAATTTATTTTCTAGAAGGAATTAAAATAGCACCTTTTAAGACTTATACAATTTTCGTATCAAACATATTGTTTTCGACCCGCCCTACTGTACATACGTAAATGTTTTAAAGCATGTCATATTTTGTTTCATCAGGCAAACAGAACTACCGAACCGAGGCCGAGGCCGAGTACACTGGCCTGAACGAACTGAAAAAAATTAAGTTAATAGTAAAAATATATTTTTAAAACAAACTTATTACATATTTCGTATTGTAATGTCATCGGGTTATGAGCTAAGTTTGAAGTTTCAAGTCTCTAGCTCATCGGGAAGTTGGTGAAATATTGATTGCGAATTGCAGGAGATACGAGGATTACAAGTGAAGTTAAATGAAAGCTTGTAATGTAAAATTAACAAATTCTTTGTTGAATGAAAAATCCAACAACGTGTGAACTCCTTGCATTTTCGGATTAATGTTAATTGCGTGCCACGTACATAAATTTAAACAAAAATTAAACATTTAATATGTTTTTGTAGCAAGTAATTGGCCGAACTTCGCCAACTATTTATAAGTATTTCTCGTTTCACTACTTGTCGCTAAAAATATTTAAATTCTGTTTCCAAGGAATGCGGAAGAATTTTCATAGGAAAACGAAAAGCGCACTGATTACATAACTTAGGTATGCAGTGCCAAAAGGAATGAATGTCGTAAAGCTGTCGATTGCATGGAAAAGGGTTAAAACTATGACATAATATACACATGTACATACATACATACCTACAGCCCGCGACAAAACGATAGCACCTAAACATTTTGATCCGTTTTGACTATTTATCTTTTGTTTGTTTAATGATCATTATTTTTATTTTTAAGTAAAAGTATAGCTCTTTATCTAACAAACACAATCGAAATCCAAGCTTCAGACTTTGTACAAAAATTATAAAAATTCCACAAACTTCATCCCAATTCCAAGCATTTTAATTTTTAAATTCTAGAATAATTTTTGGTATGCAGTTTTATGGCCATACAAAGTAATTTTTTATACGGGAATAAGTGCATAACACCGTCCGAAAAAAATGATCCGAAATCAACGCGATTTTTTTTTAGCAACTGCAAACCTGCTCTTTATTATACTAGAATTGAATTGGCCATAAAACTGCATAACCAAAATTTATTTAGAAGTTCTAATTAAAATACTTGGAATTAGAATTAAAAGTGTCTGCAATTTTTTAAATTTGTTTATCTACAAAGTTTGAAATTTGGACTTATATGGTTTTTGTTATATAAGGAGCTGAACTTAAAAAAAGTAGTAAAAACTGGTAAAAATGTTGATGTGCTATCTTATTTCGCGGGCTGTATATTTACCACCCTTCCCACCTTTATTTCATACACTTTGAAATATTTTTGCTTCAAGACTGTATGAATTAAGGTGTGAAGTGTATGTATGAACTGCTTCAGGCGCTAAACGGTTAAGTAGTTTATCAAGCAACATTGATGGGCCTTCAACAAGTATTGCTAAAAGTCTTATAAGTAACCTAGAAATAATTTTAGATTCCTCCAGTGAAAGCGAAGGCTCGTATATAGAATCTGGAAACATTAAAAAATGTGAAATTAAGGCTCAGTTGAAGGCCTATCTTAAAGGAAAACGAGCTCATCTCCGTGAAAATCATCTCGATTTGTGGAAAACTAAACTAAAATACGACAAACTGACAGATCTGGCCCGCAAATGTTTGAGCGCTCCACCCGCCAGCCTTCCAAGTGAGCAATTGTTCAGTGCAGCCTCCAAGAAATCGCCTTATGGGAAAAAAGGCAGCAAAATTACTTTTTTTTATTATAATATGCCCCTTTTGAACTTTGACTACTAGATGACCATATTTATGGGAGCCGAATATGGGACAAAAATAATTTTGCGGCTTTTTTCCACAAACGCTAAAAGATCGTAAAACCATTTTAAACGATCCTAGATGAATTAGCCTTGAAACAACACCACTGTAGTAGCATCACACATTTGTAGGATACGTTTCTCGAGATTTTTATCCCACAACAGTTTTTACAAAAAAATTCTTTAAATTTTAGTATAATGAAGTACAAGTTTGAAGTAGCTGGGACTAATCGTTAATTTTTGGCAATGTATTTTTGTTTGGTGCTACGCATTTTTTTCATACAAAGTATGTATGTTCGAAAATTTGTTAATAGGGAAGCAAATGAGTAGCACGTCGCACTTTATTACACTCATTTTAATGAGCTACAAAACTTCAAGCAAATTTTTTTCTAAAAAACTAGTCTAACATACTTTGTATGGCAAAAAATTGGTAACACCGTCAGTAAAAAAAATGCCAAAAATCAGCAATAAGTACTCGCTAACTCAAATTTGCACCTCATTAAACTAGAATTTAATAGGTAACAAAACTGCATATCATAATTTGTTCTAAAGATACTTATTAAAAAGATTAAAATTTTGCTGAAATTTCATAATTTTTGTACAAAGTCCGAAACTTGGATTTATTTATATGGTGTTTGTTAAGTAATCAGCTATATTTACATAAAAAATAAAAAAACATTAAATAAACTAAAGAAAAATAGCCAAAACTTGCTAAAATGTCGCGTCTCAGTGTATATTTGGGTTACTGTATTTTTTCCAAATTTTAGTGTGAAAAATTTTGAAATTGAAATTTTAGTCTAGAAAAAATGAAGTCTGATGACGAAATGTGGTGATCACCGAAATAGCTGCTAGAACTACTACCGCTTAGACTTTGTTGCTTTTTCCATTTCTCCTAATAAAAAATCGCGGTACAAAGCTCAATAAAAATACTAAAATTAAAATATGTTAATTTTAGCAGAAACATTTTAGCTGGTTTTAGCCGTTTTTTGGCCAATTTAGCCGGTCGGCCCAGAAAGTTCTGGGAACACTGCTGAGGATACGTCAAACTCACCTGAATGTATTTGTCCCATATATTCACAGAACCTAATACATAAAAAAAAACTGCGCATGCGCAAAACGTACCGTTGGCCCAAAACTATCTATTGATTGCTGACTCCAAACAAATTGCGCAGATAGCTTACTGCCAATATAGAAGTATTAAATTAATGGTGGCATTGCATGCGAGGTTACCTCCTTTTTAGTAGCTGCATACAAAATAATAGGAGTGCGGTATTTTGACCAGATTTGTCTTTTGTTTATTAAATGTTTTTCATTTTTTTTTTTATAAAAGTCGAGCTGGCTATACAACAAACACCATATAAATTTACATTTAAAACTTTACACAAAAATTATAAAAATGCTGCATTTTTTTTAATCAGAATGTTTAGAAAAAATTCTGGTATGCAGTTTTGTAGCCCATTTAATTCTAATCCAATGAAGCGCAAGTTTCAAGCTACCGAAAAATTCCGAAAATTTGGTGAAAATTTGCAGATCTAACCCCGTTTAGGTCGGCGAAATCCCTTAAAAGATGTACGTCCATAGGGCTACACCACGCGACAGCATGCAAAATGAATTAGGCACACTAACACATTCTCACTTTTAGCTAACGCTTGTTTGTGGTAGTGCCCACCTCTGGTCATGGGCAACTCCTGTAATGGGTGGAGTCACCTCCGAGTTTGCTCAGGCCTCACGACTCACAGAAAGCGGACCACCGCATTCGTGGCACCTTGCTGCTCAAACCGAGCTGCCTCCACGGCACACCAACTCAACACAAACACAATCGCATCACAACACAATACAATAGACGACACCATAGCCACAACAGACCACACCATAGCCACACCCGCACCACCACCCACACGCCGGCGCCAACAACTCCTGGTTCCTCCGACAATCTGCTCGGTGTGTCAGTCCAGGATATTCCGTAACATTACATCAATCAAGTGCAACACTTTCCTTGGCTGGTATCGCTTTAGGGCAGTGGTCGGCAGGCCATAGCTCACTGAGCGCTCTCTGAGCACATGTGTGTTTCACACATATACGAAGAGCGGAAGCTGAGCAGAACATTTAACGAACACAGCCTCACTTATAGAAGCGTTTGAATGTGTTAGAATGCCCGACCACTGCTTTAGGGCATGTCCAAGGCGTTCGACACTGTCAGTCATTCAACGCTACTAGAAAACATAGAGGCCTCCTCACTCCCACAGGGACTCAAACGGGGGCCGGCGAATTACCTGAGTGGTCGAAACTCGTCAGTAATTTTCAGAGACAAAACTAGCAAGCCACGTAAAATTAAACATGGGGTACCACAGGGTGGTGTCCTGTCCCCGCTACTGTTTAATTATTACATCTCAAAGCTTCCTCAGCCACCAGAGGGTATTAATATAGACTCCTATGCTGACGATTGTTAGATCATGGCGTCTGGGAATGGAATTGATGACTTCTGCTCGAAAGTAAACGGGTATCTCTCCGAACTTTCTCGCTTCTTCATTGCCAGGAGCCTTGCCCTATCCCCTGCGAAATCCTCGGCAACCCTTTTCACCACCTGGACGAAGGAGGTCAGACTGAAGCGGTCAGCAGCTCGCGGAAGAGCCCTCGCCACGGCACGTCAGGAGGCATCTTTACGAACTGACGGACGAAGTCCAGAGGTTTATCAAACAACCTCTGGACCCGTCAACCTACCGACAGACCCTGAACGGCATTCACAGGGAATCAGTCTGAAGTTATATAGACTCCCGCCCTGTGAATGCCGTTCTAGGCACACCACCACCGGACGTGGACGGGACAGAACTTTGTCTGCCTCGGAAGACCCGCACTACAATAGCCCAACATCGCTCTGGCTATTGCAGCAGGCTCAACTCTTACTTGAGTACAATGAACGAGGATGTGCCCAACCAATGCCCGGCAAAAATATTTCCATTAGTTGGATATAAGACCTATGAATTGATTTATGCAAAAAATTGCGCACATTTTTTTTGAGTTAATCGCACTTTAGGTCTAGGTGTACGATATGATTAATTAACCGATTATTTTTTATTTTTTGCCATCCCTACTTCTAACGTATTGAATTTTTTTGCTAGCTGTTCTCGTTCTCGACATATTAGAATTTGTCACGAAAGAAGTTCAATTTCCACACTGTGTGCCGTGGAACAACTTTTTGAAATAAACTTTTACTATTATTTTAATGGTCTATAAATTTGGAAAATCGAACCCGGTACCTGCCGAATGATACCACGAGCCTCTACGCATTCAGATACGCCGGCAGCTTAATTTAATTACTACTTATCCTAAAAACGAGCCGATTCGTTCGTTTGCAATTTAGTTCACTACATTTCTATATGGATGGATATATGTACATATAAAGTGTGGAAATTTACATACCTTAACCAATGTCTTTTCGTTATACTCGTATGACAACAAATCGCATCGTACTGATCCGCCATCCAAACAATCAAAATTATATAGAACGCAGTTGTTGTGTCGTTGAAAAACTCAGACATAATTGATTCCATACCTTAAAATATAAAGTAAAGATGATATAATCAATTAAATACATGCACTATGTATTTAGTAAGTATGCAGCTACGTTAAAAAGCCTCACGGAATAAAGTTATGATACAATTTATGATTTCTACCGAAAAGTTTCACCTAAATTCAGTTTCATTCGTAAGTTCCAACTTGTTGCAAAATACACCTAAAGGTCGCAATATTTCATTAAAAAAAAATCACAGCGCCCCGTATCGATTTTCTAACGGGCATCAGATGACCTAAAAATGAGTCTTGAAAATTCATACCAATGGGATTTTCTAATGAAAGCCCAAATAGAATAACTCTTTCGTTTCTTGGCCGATTTTCAATTTCCAAGCAGAATTCCAAGCATACTATGGATAATCAGGCAGTTTCTGCAATTCTTTTCCGAGTAAATTTTAACCAAAGTCTCACTTCGAATTCATATTGAAAGGCATTGAAATTCACTCGGAAGTGAATTGCACAATCTGCCTGTATATAAAAAAAAAGGTATGCATTGTGACCTAGCAATAGCGCATTTATTGAGTGATCTACTCTTCACAACCCTCCGTCAGTCCTACAGTCCAATTTGTATTTTTTGTTTTATCAAAATAACCAATTCAAATCCGACATTGTTACCGAAAATGTTTGAGAAATGTTTGTTTTGTGACGAATTTATATTTAATTGCAGCATAAAATGAACTATTTTTACCAGACTGTAAATAAATAT
Organism: Rhagoletis pomonella; assembly: GCF_013731165.1. Lineage (NCBI taxonomy): Eukaryota > Metazoa > Arthropoda > Insecta > Diptera > Tephritidae > Rhagoletis > Rhagoletis pomonella. The sequence continues at coordinate 573 of NW_023465567.1, read as the reverse complement.
TATTTTAAAAAATTTTCAATTCTTGAGGATTTCCCGGGACTTCTCGAAAATCTTCGTGTTTTATAGTTTCGATTTTTCCAGGCCTTTAGATATGTTTTCAGAAAACTTTCAAGCGTAAAGAGCCCAACAGGCCATGCAATATAATCTTTATCGAAACTAAAATGCATATCCGCACAAGCCCTGCTTTGTGTTTTTTATTACGTGGCTTTGAATTTGGGACTACGGATATATAAAGAAATGAATATAGCTCTTAAACACTTGAGTTTCATTTACTTACCAACTAAGGCTAGAATTACTGTAAGTAGCGGGGCTATAGGAAAACGTGCAGTAACATTGAATTCCAGCATTTGCAAGAGATCAACTGCAAAAAATAAACGATTAAAATGTGTGGAAAAATTATTTCGAATGTAATATACTTACCAATAAAAACGAAAATTTGGTGATGTGAAAATCGTAAAAGCATCGAAATAGAGAAGGTCTGCAAAGAAAGATGCATTACATACATATATTACTATACTTAGCTTTTGGATTAAAATTTCTTAAATATATAGACTATCATTTATGAGAATTTAC
>NW_023465566.1:0-8589 GCF_013731165.1 Rhagoletis pomonella | reverse complement strand
ACTAAGCCTGCATTTTTAGTCTTTCACTCTGACGTCTGGATTTTTTTAAAGGACTTTTAAATTTTAATGATATGATTAATTCCAAAAAATTATTTTAAAAATCAGTGGAAATGTAAGCGAAAATTCTGTACAATTAAAAAGCATTAAAGCTTTTGGTTTACAAGGACGAACAAGTATTGAAAATGAGCTTTTTAATTACTTTAATTTTTTAAGTTAGTAAAGTTTGTATATTAGTCCTTAATATATAATTTTTTTTTAAATAAATATTGCAAATTTTCAAGGATATTCAAGGATAAAATTTTAGAAGGAAATTTTCCATACCCATTCGTCCTTATGCACCAAAAAATTTAATATTTTTTAGTTCTACAGGTTTTTCTCTTTTATTTGGTACCCACATTGTTATTCTACATTGCACTGCAATTTTTTAATAATTTTTTTGAGTTAATCAGATTTTTGAAATTTCAAAGTCCTTTCCTTTCAGAAATCTTCGCACGCCTTGGTCGAGCACTTAATATTAATACTAAGGTCTAAAATTTTTAGGGAACTTGTTTTTAGATATTTCCCACAAAATGTAGGGGTGGGAGTCAAAACACTAAATAGTCGTCGAAAAAAAGCACCCTAGTACATATACGTACAATGCATGCAGGTTGTGAACAACCCTTTGGGGGCACACGAAGTCATTGATGCATTGCCTACAACAAACACTTTCTACGCAGCGTCGTCACAACATTATATGTAGAGTTGATGCAGCCTCTGCGACGCTCGTCCCACTGCCACTTTTAGTCCCTCATTGTCTCCGATTCTCATTTTAGGCGTATATGTATCATGCGAATGAAGTCATTGCGGAATTTATGCTGATGCAGTGGCAGCAACATCAACGCGGCATAAATTTCAGACGGCATAAATTTGCACACATCCATTGTATTTATGAATATCTGAACTCATTCGACTTTTGTGCTGTGTTGCTTAGTGATTTAGCGTCAAAATAATGAAGGGGATGTTGCTGGATTACAGAGTGAAGAGTGAAGAGAATCTTAAATTTCTTCTGAATGAATGAAAGCAAATGGAAAATATGTAGAAGGAATAAATAAATTCTTTAAAACGTAGTTTTCTTCGCATCGAACCCATACAATATAGGCTTGGAAGCACTTAAAAGCAAGCCCTTTCTTGATAAATTATAATCAAGCTCTACAAGAAGGCTTTGACCGATTTTGGGAGAACTATTTTGCGCAAGTCCTGTTGCCCTGTTCGCGTGAACGACGGCTAGCAAAGAAGATGATGAAACTAAAGCAGCTTTAGAATGACACTGATATGGCACATAAAATTAGATCGATTGCGTTTTCTGAGATAAGTTGTAGGCATGGATGAAGATGCTTCACACTAATGAGTGAAAAAATTTATAAAGGAGACCCACAAACCTAACACGATTTTTAGGTAATCTACTCATAAGGTATTGCCCGGAGGAGTCAGGGAGCTGCAGATTGCTGTCTAAAAAAAAAAAAACATATGAGAGTGGAATCTTTAAACTCAAAATGGACCTACATATCCCCAGTTGCCCTTGGCGGGATTAATGGGAGGACTGAAATGGGATCCTTATTAGAAGAAATATCTTAGCAACAAAACAAAAAAAATTTTAACGTTCTCACCGAACAGCATTCTGTCCAATAGCCACTTTCATTTTATGCTCAAACTAAAAACAAATTAAGTGCTTTTTTATCTTGTTGTCACTATACTTTATTCAAATTTACTTTGTCTTTTCATTATTCGCGTTTGTGTATCTTTCAAAGTGGTTGTCTTCAATGTAAAGCCTCATTGTTTATCCACTATGTTTTTCTCTAGAATAAAACAATTTACATAATATATCCCTTTAAAATTGTCAGTTGTCAATCAAGCCCTTTAAAGTGATTTACTGTTCCATACATTCTTTAGTCATTCCTATGCTTTGTTTTTTTCTCAATTTTTTGCCTGACTTTTGTTGTGTCCGAGAGAAAATGGCATAATTGACTGCTAGCTTGCAACTCTTGCAACAGAAAGCAAACAATTGTTTCTTTTGTGGTTGAAAAGGGTTTTTGACAAGTAAGCGATATCAACGGTTTGTCGTTTAGCATCACAGTTTGCATGCCATTCGCCTGTTGAATAAAACATGAATACATTTGTTAATCGGTATGTTGTGCAATTGTCAATGACTATAAATACATGCAAACGTACAGCCCGCGACAAAACGATAGCACCTCAACATTTTGATCAGTTTTGACTTTGTATCTTTTGTTTGTTTAATGTTCATTATTTCTCTGTAAAAGTGAAGCTATTTATCTAACAAAAACCTTATAAATCCTAATTTCAAACTATGTACAGAAATCATAAAAATTTCGCAATACTTTTCACCCCAGTTCCAAGCATTTTAATTCGAATTTTTAGAAAAAAATTTGGTATACAGTTTTATAGCTTAAATACTAAATTCTAGTTTAATAAAGTGCAAGTTTGAAGTTGCAAAAAAATCGCGTTGATTTTTGATGATTTTTATTTTTTTTTGCTGACGGATATACGGATAAAACGAAAGTTTTCAAAATAAATTTTAAAACAAAATTTATTGATATAATTTTACTTCATACAAAATAAAAAACGCAATATTTTTATTTACGACTTTAAAACGAAACATTCGCAAAACAAAACGAACCTTATAATATACTTTGGTTTGGACTGAAGTGAACAAACGAAATGAAAAAATAACGCCAAAAATGTGTATTTCCAAAACTAAAATGAAACATTTTAGAATATTTTCCCTACGAATCGCAGTGCGACAAAATTTTTAAGAAAAAATTAAAACTAGACACTTTTAAAAAATATTTAAAACTAAAATGGTTTGTATTAAAATATAAAAACTACTAACAATTAAAAACATTTCATATGTTTGCATTATTTGTCGAAAAAAAATTTTTGCATATAAAAAAGTTACTTCAGCTTCAATAGTTTTGCTTCGTCAAAAAAAGGCGCTGCAGTAACCATCTAAATAAAATTGTCATTTTTGACACGGTGAACTCCTCTGATCGAAAAAAAAAACTTGGGTAAAAGTTATATACGTACTTAAAAAAACAAATTCTTTTGTGCTATTAAATAAAAATTTACAATTTTTTAGTTATAAATTACAGGATCTGAGCAGCTTGAAGCAAAATCAGAAGGCTGATGTTTATTATCAAATATCAAACGACTGTACCTAAATTAATAAAAAAAAATTTAATATCATATTTGAAAACTCAGCATTTTAAATTTAAAAATAATAATTTTTCAGTTTCGAAGCGGCTGCCGAGATAAGTCGACCTTCCACTCAGCCATCGATATACAAAATTCACGTTTCAAGATCATTATAAACAGCCTTCTTTAATCACTTCTGAGTTATCTTTTCTTAAAGCAAAAATACTTTTCTGCCGTTTTTGGCACAATTTTAGGTATGATGCAATATGTGGTGCACATAACCAACCGCATGTACCAACGTGCCAACTAGATTACACAAAACTGACATAACTCAATTTTAAATAAGAACCTTCAGCATCCGGAAAAAATTAAAATGAAAAAAGTTTGAAGAAATGTTGCCAAATAAGTTTTCGCATTGCATTCAAGTAAATAACAGCCACTTCATAAAATAAGTTGAGTACACATCAAAATGTAATTTGTTATTTGTTGCCAACTAAATTGCTGCCAAAAAGGCACAAATGAACTTGAAATGAGATAAGAAGGCAACTACATAAATTCATATTTGTACACTTCCTCACATGGATTTAATAAATCACGGGCAGCGTTGTACACCACCCGCGCCTGCTCATTGCCAAACTTTTAATTAGCTTAGCGTCAAAAAGCTTAGCCTGCAAAAAGCTTTTGTTCGACGAACTTACTGACTAAATTGCAGTTGCAGTTAAGCGAATTTTAAGCTTGCCAACTGCAGTTGAGTGGATGGATAGAAAGACGCCTCAACGATGGCACCAGCAGCGACGAGCAAGACGAACATACGAGTATCAGCATTGTCAGTTAGATAACAGCAGCAGTGTGATATCAGTAGCGAGACTTCAGTAAATGCCAGCGCCAGCTTTGCTGCTAAAGCCAACTGTCAAGTGACTGTCAAGCCGCCATTACCGAGTAGCGTAAATTATAAGAAAGATTGCGTTGAAGGCTTCCAATGAGCTAAAGTAACAAACACGCATACATACATATATATATGAGTCTATACACACATAGATACCAAAGTAACATAGACAACAAAGTACAAGAAAATTACAAATCATCAGTGAGGCGCCCAAAGTTGCAACGGCAAAGAAAGGATAAATTACAAAGCTCAACTGTAGTATGTCAACGTTTGAGGAGGGATAGGTGTACAAAGCGTCTCATATACTGGTATATATATGAAAAATACATAGATAATAAGACATAGTCCCAAAGGAAGCGAGGTATTTCGTACAAACAGTCTGTCAAGGATTTGCAGCAGGAAATAAGCTGTGGTAAAGGAGAAGAAAATTAAGAGGATTGGGAGAAGTTGCTTTCGCGTTAAGTGTTTGTTTGGGGCGCTTCCTAGTAATCGCCATCATTTTGTTTCTAATTTTGTTGTCACGATTATATTTTGCGATTATGTTTGTTTGTGACAGTTTCTGCCAACTGTCAGTCGCACGTTATAGAAATGTAAAATTAATCGCTAACATTTTCGGTGAATTATTTCAAAGGCTAATATTGCTGAAATGTTTATACGCAACCTCCTGCTAAAAATTGTGCGAAGAATTTCTAAGGAGAATACTCCAGTATTTGTCTCAACTGAGTACAATTTGGCATTAATTATTTTATTTTATTTTTTAACTGACTTCAAAAAGAGTAGGTTGTCAGTCTTCGGAATATTTTTTTTTTCTTTTTTTATGTATGTTACCGCTAACTTTGGACCAAGTTAGACGATTTCAATAATTCTTTTTTCATCGGAAAGTTGGTGCCTCAAGGATACTAATTTGGTCCGATAATTAGATCGTGAAGAAATTAACGATAATCTTAAATTTGTATATGAGAATTGAAGTTGGTTTTGTTTTTTGCTTAAAAATTACTTGTTTATTTACTAAAGTACATGGACAACAACCAGAGGTTTTAAATTAGAGTGCATGTAAATACTTAATCGTAACAGAAAATTGGGTCATAAACAAAACCATACATATTATGTACTACAAATATATGGGGATTAAAATTACTGAAGTACAAAATACAAGCATATAAATAAGTTTATAGATTTTGGAGATGAGAAAAGATAATTTAGACATCGATGATTTTAAATATAAGAAGAGTTAATGGTACCCATATCAGTCATTTGGCAAAGTGACGCATGAGTTCGCTCCTGAATCACAGCGTGGCTTTATTATTTCTTATCACTGGTGGTAAACTGTTCCAAATAGGGACCGCATAGCCAAGAACTGTCGTTCTGAAACCAGGCAGCTAGATTTTAAAGACGAAATAGTACGGAACCGGGAGGACCTAATCCATGAAAGTCGCTCTTTCAGATAGTGCGGCTCGTTGACCTCAAGCACGCCGTTGTAGTACTTAACCACTTGATCTGAGGTGTTATCACCCTAAAGTATTACAGTAATATCAGTAAATTTAAGGTCACTAAAAAGCATCAAACTTGTGCTAAGGAAGTATTACGATTATTCAATTAAAACTATTAAAAAAATAATAAATTTATTGCCGAATGCGCATTCGTAGGTGTCACCGAAAAATGTTAAAAGACGAATGTTACGTTCGGAAAAAAATTTCTTTTAGAAATCGCCTTGCTAAATTACTTATACGGAGTTTACATGATTTTACGGGCAACTTTCAACCTAGTCGCTTCCAATGAAGTTGGGAGACAGCCAACTTTCGATTCAACTAACCCCCTCTTAAACACCGTTTTATACTCGGTGGTATACATCGATTTTTTTTACTCGCTTGTAAGGTAAGAGCATTCGCTAAAACACATCAGTCGCACGCAAATAATAGCCATGTGCACCGAAAATTGTTCGTTTGTAAAATGCGCCTAAAATCCACCTACGACACAAACTGTCTGCCACCTGCATGCATGCTTTTAGGGGCTGAAACTTTTAATGCCCGTTTCGTGCATTTTCCCACTTTTCTGTTGATATTTTTATACATGTATATGCATTTCTATTGTAAACACTTGTTTTGGATACTATAGCCGTTGTATTACATACATACAACTTATCTTTATTGCCGTAAGCGGTTTAAATCAAAATTTGTTTTGTTGTTAGTTTTACTAAACACACATTTTTCATTTGCTTTGGTTTCAAATCCAACGCCTAGTTTCGATGTTTGCGTTCCACAATACTTACCTTGTTAGTGTAAAAAGCGTGGGGAATTTTCAATGAAATCGTTGCTATTACATGCGCTGAGTGCGCGATTACAATAACAAAATTGTTGAAAAATTGCTGCTGATAAAATTTAGGGCTCGAAGCGAGCGAGTTTTACTTAAACTTTTTGTGTTATTTACGCCTGGAGCATAGCATAGCCATTGTTGCTGGGTAATTGTTTACTAGACTCACTCCTGATTATATTAGGATAGACATTTTTAACAACAACAATGTCCTTGCATGGCATGTGCAATCGTTTGGCTGGTGAATTTAAAATGTTCATGTTCAAATGGGATAACTTCATAACAACACGAAGAAAAACAAAATTTGTATATCGTTTCCTTAATATAGAAAGGCCTTAACCCATTTTCTTTCGAAATCCAGCTTTATAGAGAAGTCGGCTGATTACTTCTTAAACCTTCTTAGGGAATTAAAAAACAATTATAGCAATATTAAATTACGTACAACCTTTATTAAAAAACAGCGTTTGAAAGAAATTAAAAAACTGTACTTTTCATTAGATTTTGAAACTACTAAGTGAAGAAATAAAAATGTTAAGTAGATAGGGCCTTTCTATATTAAGGTAACGATATGTATGTATGTATGTAGTTGTAGTTAGATTAGCAACGCCAACTAAAACAGCAACTTTGTTGGATGAATGCCAACGGCAGAGATTGCGGTAAGAGGTAGTGAGTTTGTTATAAATTGCCATAGTTGTACTATTTTTATTAATAAAAATCAAAAGCCAGCGGCTGCCAAAAGAGCACGAATGTCTATAAGAATCGAGAACTTGCTTGCAATAGGAATCAAGAAATTTTCTATTCTAACACCCAAATTCATAAAAATAAGAAGACTTTAAATGCTTTATATGTAAATCGAAATTTTGTACTCTTTAAACCTGTTTTATTTTTCAATTTTTCATGAAAAATGCCATAAATTTTTGTTTTCTGGCATGAAAATATATTTCAATTATCATACGCATAAACTAGGGGTCTGAAAATCCACTTAATTTATTTTCTGAGATATCGGTTTTTGATTAAATTTGATTATAATTTACGTCTAATATTTTCTTAATAAGATAGTTTTGAAAAGGAGTACAAAAAAAAATCGTAAGTCGTTTACCTATATACATACATATTTTTCACAATATAGGTCGACAATTTTCTAAATTTTGCATACAAAAACTATATTTTTATAACTATAGCAATTTTATCGATAACGTGTGATTTAATGAAATCTAAATTTTTAATGAAAGTTACTTTTCATTTCGTATATTATTTATTCCATACATGGGTAATTCCGTTGCCCCATTTCATTCCATGACCCTAAAATTTGTGCAAAGAGTAATATGTTATTAACAACTTGCGAAAAAAACATTTGTTTTTACCAAAACTCAAAAATTGTTATCTTACAAAAAAGAAAAACACTCCTCTGAGAAAATTTGCAAAAAAATGCAGCCCAAAAAAATATTAGTTTTTGATTTATTAAATTTCAAAAATTTTGGAATTTCGCAATTTTTTAATATTTTCAATATATTTTTTTAATGCATATATTTTTGTAGCCCTTAATATCCTCTTTGAGTTTTTGAGATATTCTAAAAATTAACTTAGAAAACTGGAAAAATAGTGAAATTTTTAATTTCGCATAACTTTTGCAAACATTTATTTTCATTTTTTTTTTGTTGGTTGAGCTCCACTGTAGTTTGAAAGAAAACTTCTAACCAAATTTCATCCAAATCGAAAGGGGTCGAGTCCAGCCATTGGTTGATTTGACACGGAATTACCCACATAGTATTTGAAATTAGTATGATCGACCTGTTTTCTTTAGTCAAAAAAATTATGCCGTTACAACTTGAAAATTACATAACAAAAAAAAATTTTAGTTTTTGGCCTCAGCAACCAATTTAACATGGGAATTGGGTGGTTTCGTTCTTGGGTTGTTTGTTTTTTTTGTGGCTGTAAACTAGTGTTATTACTTCTATCAGTGATCCGTGTTTTAATATTTCCTTAAAGTGGAGTACATGATTCCGATGGTCTGCGTAAAATTATTTCGTAAGGAATTTAATTTCGGTGTTTTAAAATTTTGACTTTGTTAAAAACATTTCTTATTTGAACAATTTACTTTGAGAAAATTAATTCTTTTAAATTTTTTTCCAAAGCTACTAGTACTTACAATATAAAATATCAAGCCCTAACCGCCGAAAAGGTGTAAGCGACATTTTTTT